>NC_057715.1:26669149-26719149 GCF_004010195.1 Chiloscyllium plagiosum
ATAGAAAACTCCCAACAGGGTGACCTCTCCTTTCCTGTTTCCAAATTTCAGCCATACTACCGCAGTTGACGAGTCCCCAAACATCCTTTCTGCAATTGTAATACTGTCCTTGACCAACAATGCCACATCGCCCCTTCTTTTATCATCTTCTCTGTTCTAACTGAAACATCTAAATCCTGGAACCTGAAACAACCATTCCTGTCCCTGCTCTAACCATGTCTCCGAAATGGTCACAACATCAAAGTCCCAGGTACCAACCCATGCTGTAAGTTCACCCACCTTATTCCGGATGGTCCTGGCGTTGAAGTAGACACACTTCAAACCAACTTCTTGCTTGCCGGTGCCATCTTGCATCCCTGAAACTTGATTTTGGACCTCCCTACTCTCAACCTTTTCTTTACTCGAACTACAACTTTGGTGTCCGTCTCCCTGCTGGATTAGTTTAAACCCACCCCAATAGCCTGAGCGAATCTCCACCCCCAGGATATTGGTACCCCTCTGGTTCAGATGAAGACCATCCTGCTTGTAGAGGTCCCACCTACCCCAAAAAGAGCCCCAATTATCCAAGAATCCAAAACCCTCCCTCCTGCACCATCCCTGTAGCCATGTGTTCAACTCCTCTCTCGCCCTGTCTCTTGTCTCACTAGCACGTGGCATAGGCAACAAACCAGAGACAACAACTCTCTTCGTCCTCGCTCTAAGCTTCCATCCTAGCTCCCTGAATTTCTGCCTTAAATCCCCATCTCTCTTCCTACCTATGTCGTTGGTGCCTATGTGGACTACGACTTGGGGCTTCTCCCCCTCCTGCTTAAGGATCCCAAAAGCACGATCAGAGACATCACGGACCCTGGCACCTGGGAGGCAACACACCAACCGTGAATCTCTCTCATCCCCACAGAACCTCCTATCTGTCCCCCTAACTATGGAGTCCCCAATGACTACTGCTCTGCTCCTCTTCCCCTTTTCCTTCTGAGCAGCAGGAACAGACTCTCTGCCAGAGTCCTGTGCCCCACTGCTTTCCCCTGGTAAGTTGTCCCCCCCAACAGTATCCAAAACAGTATACTTATTGTTGAGGGGAATGGCCACAGGGAATCCCTGCACTGCCTGCCGGTTCCCTTTCCGTCCATGACTGTAACCCAGTTGCCTTTCTCTTGTACCTTAGGAGTGACTACCTCCCTGAAACTCCTCTCAATAACGCCCTCTGCCTCCCGAATGATCCGAAGTTCATCCTGATCCAGCTCCAGTTCCCTAACGCGGTTTTCGAGGAGCTGGAGTTGGGTGCACTTCCCGCAGATGTAGTCAGCAGGAACACTAGTGGTGACCCTTATCTCCCATGTTCTGCAGGAGAAACATTCAACTGCCCTAACCTCCATTCCCACTACTCTAAATTCCCAAAGAGACTGTTGAAAAAATAAGGAATAAAAAAAAACTTGTTACCTTACCAATCTGGCACACAGGTCCTTTTTCTTTTGGTTAGAGGAGTAGGATGGGTGGGAGACAATACCCGAGTAATGTTTCGGGTAACGCAAACACACACCAGAAGTCCTTCGCTCCTCCCTTGCACCTCTCGGCAAATGGAGGCACGTCTCCAGAGGTAAGTCCCTTTTAATGCGGGAAAACTCACCCTTCCCGGCAGCTCTCGTTTCACCTCTCTTTCTCTCCTCTCCGCTCTAGCAAAATGGGGTAAATGTACATTTACCCGTTATCTTCACAAGACTAATAAAAACACTTTTCCAATATGTTCTTAGAAAGGAGATAATCCTGATTAAAGAAAGGAGTCAGTTCACCTTTACTTTTAGAATGATCCATTCATGGGATGTGAACATTACTGGTTGGCCAGCATTTATTACCCGTCCCTCGTTGTCCTTGAGAAGTTGAGCTGCTTTCTTGAACTGCTGCAAACTCCATGCTCTGAGTGAACTCACAATGTCCTTTAGAGGGAATTCCAGTGGAGAAACGATAATGTATTTCCAGGTCAGGATGGTGAGTGGCTTGGAAGTGAACTTGCAGATGGTTGTGTTCCAATGTATCTGCTGTCCTTCTTCTAGAAGAAAAGTGGTTGTGAGTTTGGAGGATACTGTCTCAGGATCTTTAATGAATTTCTGCAGCGCATCTTGTAAATACTATGCACTGTTACTACTGAGCCTCAGTGATGGTGGGAGTGGATGCTTCTGAATGTGCTGCCAATCAAGCAGGTTGCTTTGACTCAGAAAGGATCAAGCTTGAGTGTTGTTGCACCCCTCCAGGGAAATGGTGAGTATTCCTGCTCTTCTAACTATTATGTTTATGTAGTGAATCCAGTTGAGTTCTTGGTTAATGGTAACACCAAGGATGTTGATAGTGGGGGATTCAGTGATGGTAACACCATTGAATTTCAAGGAGTGGTCGTTAGATTATTTCTTATTGAAGATGGTCTTTGCCTGGCATTTATGTGGTGTGAATGCCACTTGCCACTAGTGGCCCAAGCCTGGATATTGTCCAGGTCTTGCTGCATTTGGACTGATTCAGTATCTGAGGAGTCACGAATAGTGTTGAACATTGTGCAATCATCAGCGAACATCCCCATTTCTGGCATTATGATGAGGATAAGTTCATTGATGAAGCAGCTGAAGGTGGGCAGACCTACACACTACCCTGAGGAATTCCTGCGGAGATGTCCTGGAGCTGAAATGACCGACCTCCAAACACGACAACCACTTTGATCTCTGTCAGGTTTGTCTCCAATGATCAGAGGGTTTTCGTCTAATACTCATTCATTCCAGTTTTGCTTAGGTATCTTGATGCAACACTGATTTGAATGCAACCTTGATATTAAAGTATGTCACTCTCACCTCAACTCTGGAATTCAGCTCTTTTGTCCATGTTTAAACCAAGGCTGTAATGTGGTCAGGAGCTGAATGGCTCTGTCAGAACCCAAACTGGGCATCACTGAGCAGGTTATTGATGAGCAGGTACTGCTTGAAAGCACTGTTGAATGATGCCTTCCATTACTGATGATCAAGAGTAGACTGATGTGGTGATAACTGGCTAAGTTGTATTTGTCCTGCTTTTTGTGTACAGGATATACCTGGGCAATGTTCCAGATTGTCATGTAAATGCCGTTGCTGTAACTATATTGAAAAAGCTTGGTTAGGAAGTGGCAAGGTCTGGAACACAAGTCATCAGTACTATTACCGGAATGTTGCCAGAGACCTAAGTCTTTGCAGTATCCATCTTTCCATTGAACAAGAGTTGTTCCCCTGGCTTGATGGAAATGGTTAAGTGGGGGAATATGCTGGGCCATAAAGTTTCAGATTGTGCTGCAATATAATCTTTGCCCAAAGAGGAGTAACTAATTGGGTTGCTGGATCCAAATAATGATAGAGTTTCCATGCTGTCTAATGCCAGTCCCTTTCTCCATAGCTTGTGCTATCAAACACATAACTTTTTGCCACTCTTTTATTTGTATCAAATCAATCAGTGCTTATACCATGCTTGTCCATTGTTTACATTTTCCCCACCAGTATATTCCAGATCATTGCCTTTTCTATAAATTGTTATGGGGGAAAAAATAACAACATCTATGTGATCCAATACAAGATGCCTTTGGGCCAATGCAATTAAGCATACTTTCATTGTCAAAAGACATCAGTAACAAAACCTTCCAAATCAAGAAATAAGCATTTCAAATCAGAATTACCATTCATTGACACTACCTGATAGCTGCAAATTAATCTTAAGGCAAAAATTTAAATTGATAGTCTATCTGGTTCATGCCACCATTGGATGCCTTAATTGGTACCCGGGGGTAATTCAATTCATAGCATTCACTCACTTCTATATAATGCATGCAAAATACGTACTTTGTAAACAAATGCAGATAACTGCTCAATGTAAAATGACATCAAGGTTAGTAAACTGTTGCATGAATACCATCACACTTTAAGGATTATAATAAAACGAAACCTGAAAGTTTGATCAACCTGCCCTTTACCCACATCTCTAGCACAAATCTATTTATCAGTGTAGGAGACAAATAGTGAATACATAATAAAAGAACATACCATTATGAGTCACTTATTTCTTAAGCATATTGACTCACTGTTCAAAAAAATGGCACTTTTAGTAATTTACATGCTTTAACTGATTTTTAAAAAATGCATAATCCTTTTTAACAACAAAAGGAACAGAAATAGAAGGTACTTTATTCTTCTCTTCACTTTAAAAGACACTCATTAAAGCGTATCTCTTTGACTTTGCTTATGGCTACCTGTACAAGTTACTCTTTACGTAGCTCAGTGTCAAATTTTGACCGGTACTGCTCCTGTGAAGCATCTCAAAATGTTTTACTTATGACTGAAAATTGATGATGGAATGGAACAAGCATTCATCAGTTAAACTACCACAGTTCAGAGCAATTTGATTCACTCATTAATCTTAATGAACAAAGAGGAATCAATAGGAGAATATCAAATTTGTGCATTTTCTTTCCTTCAAAGTTAGCAATCCTGAACAATCAAGTTAAAAATCATTTAAAATAATTCAATAAACTTCATCTGTACCACCAATTGAATTTTTGGTTGCTTAAAGGAAAAAAATATTGAAATAATATTAACAAGTTAGGAATTAAACAATTTACACTTAAATAAATATTCTGACTTCTGGAATTCCTGAGGCAGTGTTGTAATTCCCTGGAAAACATTTTCTCACAGAGGCCTACTCCTGTGCCAACAGCCTAGGGCTCGATTTGAAGCACTTGCTAAAACTTCTAATATTAAGTTGAGCTTATTTTGTCCAAGATTTGTTGAAGTTGCTGATGGATCGGTTTCTACAGTTTGACTCCATATCAAGCACCTTAGGACCCTTTGCTTTTCATTTGGCTCCAAAATGGAGCTTAAGCCTGCTTTGCTTCAGAGTCTGGTATTAGACTTTGGAATTGAAGGGCACGTAATGTACGATAATCTTCTTAATCATTCTCAGTAAGAATATTCATTAATAGCATATGCTGGAGCTTGCTTCTTTCAAAATTGAACCCTCTGTCTAATAATGTGAATCTAAATCGTGAAGTCATTATTAGGAGTCTGATATGGTTTTGCTTATTGGATGAAAGTAGAAAGCTTTTGACTTACATCAGAGGTAACTTTGAGAGGAAAAGACATGCAAGTGAAAAATTGTTGATAAAAATTATATAAATTGCTTATTTCGGCAATATAGATTCACTCATTTATGAACATTTGAATTGAGGGGAATTAGTTATTTTGTTGATCTACTTGTATGGGAGAGACATTCAAGGAATAAAAAAAACATCTGTGTACCTTATTTTCAGAACCATTTTACGAAAGCCACTAGTGAGCCATTGGCGTAAAATGGGGGAAGAGGCAGCCTGTGATTAAAGGAACTGCTCCTGTTACATATTTCTCAATTCCACGCATCAATCACCCTCTGTGGTTCATTTCTACTGGCAATTTTGGGACAAATTTGGCCACTCCCCTGTGTATTTTAAATGCTGTTGCAAAAAATGGAAGAGAGGCAACATGAATGCCACTGGAATAGATTGTGGGGAAATATGATATTGTCCACTACATTAAGAGTTAAAAACTAATTAATTTTGTCTCTAGGTGAGAGGTCTCTAGGTAAGGGTGGCATTCAGAAGAACATGGATGCCCTGGAGCACAGATCACAGAACATTAACTACCAATACAACAATCAAGTAAGAAGGCAAATTGCATTAGTATTTATTGCAAGTGGGTTAGAGAATTTAATTAAGGAATTGGTGCTGCAGTCAGCTTTAGGGAGACACCATTTGGGAATACAGAGTTTCAATCATTTTATCATTTCTTGTCTTTGAGGTTGAGGCAATAGAAGTTTCCTGGGATCAGAGCGTTGACCTTTGAAGAGATATTGAGTAGAAGAGACTTATGTCTGTGAGTTTGGAGAAGTCAGCAGTCATCTCATTAAAATGTAAAAAATTATTAAAAGGATTGACATGGCAGATGCTGAGAGGCTACTTCTTCTGATTAAACAATCTCAACCATAAAAATCACACGACACCAGGTTTATTTGGAAGTACAAGCTTTCAGAGTGCTGCTCCTTCATCAGGTCACTAGTGGAGCAAGATCACAGGACAGAGAATTTATAGAAAAGATTACAGTGTCATACAACTGATGCGAAATATTGAACAAATCTAGATAGCTGTTAAGTCTTTCACCTTTTAGAATGGATTGCAGATTTCGATTCATTAATATGTAAATCTAAGAACTTCTTTCAGTCACATTCCCGAGATACCATAAGGTTTTATTAAAAAGCGTGACATCTCAGTTCAGAGAATGCATTAAAGGTGTGAGGTTAGAGTCTGTCTGTATTCCATTCTTGAGACAGACTGGTTCTATTTCCAAAGTAGAAATTTATAAAATGTCACATGGACTGTCTGCCTGCAGATTGTGTGCTTTTTGAACAAAATAGAATGTATCTTCAAATACAATTCTGCAAACACAAATTCATCCCATAGACGTGTGTGTGTGTGTGTCTGTGTACTTGATAGACTTTGTGCATGAGTGTGATGGAGTACATGCCTGTGAGAGGATGTGCGCATGGGTGTGAGTGTGGAGGGGATATGTGTGTGTGCACGTGTTTGTGTATGAGAGAGAGTCTGTGTGAATGTGTGAGTATGTAAGAGTATGTTTGTATGTGTTTGTGTATGTGTGTTTGTTTGTAAGTGTGTATGTGAGAATATACAGTGTAGTGGGGTCACCTGTAGTGTGACATGAACCTAAGGTCCTGGATGAGGCCATCCTTATGGTTACTGAACTCTGTCTCTGCTTGGCCACTCTGCATTGTTGCCTATCCGAAGTCCACCTTGGAGGACGTTCACCAGAAGATCCAAGGCTGAATGTCCCTGACCGTTGAAGTGTTCCCCAACTAAATTTGCATTTGCAAAATTGTATTTGTAGATATTATTTTGTTCTATTTTGTTCAAAAAGCACACGATCTGGAGTCAGTCAATCCATAAAACATTTTATAAATTCCTATTTGTAAGTAGAACCAGTCTGACTCAAGATTGGAATATAGACTGACTCTAACCTTACACCTTTAATGCATTGTCTGAGCTGAGTTGTCACTTTTGTTTAGAAAACCTTACGTTATCTCAGGAATG
The DNA here is from genome assembly GCF_004010195.1 of Chiloscyllium plagiosum. NCBI lineage: Eukaryota > Metazoa > Chordata > Chondrichthyes > Orectolobiformes > Hemiscylliidae > Chiloscyllium > Chiloscyllium plagiosum. The sequence continues at coordinate 26,676,282 of NC_057715.1, forward strand.
TGACTTCAAGAGCTTCTGGGATTTACCTATTAATGAACCAAAACCTGCAACCCATTCTAAAAGATTAAAAATCACACAACTCCAGGTTACAGTCCAATAGGTTTATTTGGAAGTACAAGCTTTTAAGGCACTGTTTCTTCATCAGATGAATGAGCTAGTGCTTCCAAATAAAACTGTTAGACTATAACCTGGTGTTGTGCGATTTTTAACTTTGTCCACGTCAGTCCAGCACTGGCACCTCCAAATCATTCTAAAAGATGAAAGATTTAACAGCAGTCTAGGTTTGTTCAATATATCGCATCAGTTGTATGACACTAAGATCTTTTACTATAAATTCTGTGTCCTATGATACTGCCCCACCAGCTACCTGATGAAGAAGCAGCGCTCTGAAAGCTAGTACTTCCACATAACCCTGTTGGACTATAGCCTGGCGTCATGAGATTTTTAACTTTGTCCACTCCAGTCAAACACTGACAACTCCACATCAAGAACCTCAACCTTGGCATCTCATCTTAATATAAGATTTTAGCTATTTAGAATTGGCATGAGAAAATATTTCTTCACTCAGAAATCTTTGGGATTCTCTGTCCCAGAGAGCTGTGATTCAATATATTCAAAAGAGATACTCAACAGATTTTGGGAAACTAAGGGAGATAAGGAGCATTGAGAAAGGGTGGAAACGTGATGTTGCGATAGAAGATCAGCTACAATCTTTTTAGTTGGTGGCAGAAATTTGAGGGGAAATATAACTTCTCCTAATCCTACATCTTATGTTATGGCACTATTCAGATAAAAGACATTGGCTGCCCTAAATTGGATGATTTTGTATCTGCTTTTTGCCTGGACTTTCACTCCATTTCCTTTAAGAATGTGCCAAGCCATGAGAGATGAAGCAATTGTTCCTTTATAAGGAGGATATAGGCAGATGAACACACATGAATACTGGCAGTGAGCAAGGCTGGCAATGAGGGGACAAGAAATAAGGTAAAGCAGGGGCTGGGGGAAGCAGCCAGTTTGCTGCATAAGCCTTGGGATTGAGTAGGATAAATAGTGTGTGAGAGAAGAGGGAGAATCAATTAGCAACAAAGTGGAGGCAGGGATAAGTGTATGATTGCAATGAGAGGGAGGCTACTAAGAGGAGAGTATAGTTTTACACGTGTTAATGAAAGAATACACAGCTCATTGGGAGACAGAAAAAGTTGAAGTTGCAAGATAATGAATGCCTTGAAAAATAATGAGCTTTTCATGATCTTAGAGCATCCCAAATGCTTTACAATCACTTAAATACTTTGGAAGCATAGCTGCTGTTTTAATGAAGGAAATCTAATGAAGTAAATGATCATTTACTTTTGGGAAGTCTGGAACATAGAACATAGAAAAATACTGCGCAGTACAGACCCTTTGGCCCTCGATGTTGCGCTGATCCAAGCCCACCTAACCTACACTAGCCCACTATCCTCCATATGCCTATCCAATGCCCGTTTAAATGCCCATAAAGAGGGAGAGTCCACCACTGCTACTGGCAGGGTATTCCATGAACTCACGACTCACTGAGTAAAGAATCTACCCCTAACATCTGTCCTATACCTACCACCCCTTAATTTAAAGCTATGCCCTCTCGTAATAGCTGACTCCATATGTGGAAAAAAGTTCTCACGGTCAACCCTATCTAAACCCCTAATCACCTTGTACACCTCTATCAAGTCACCCCAAACCTTCTTTTCTCCAATGAAAACAGCCCCAAGTGCCTCAGCTTTTCCTCATGCAATCTTCCTACCATACCAGGCAACATCCTGGTAAACCTCCTCTGCACCCGTTCCAGTGCCTCCACATCCTTCCTATAGTATGGCGATCAAAACTGCACACAATACTCCAGATGCGGCCGCACCAGAGTCTTATACAACTACCTCAGGGCTCCGGAACTCAATTCCTCTACCAATAAAAGCCAGTACGCCAAATGCCTTCTGCACCGCACTATTTACCTGGGTGGCAACGTTCAAAGATCTGTGTACATGGACACCAAGATCCCTCTGCTCATCCACACTACCAAGTATCCGACCATTAGCCCAGTACCCCGTCTTTTTGTTACTCTTGAACTGGAGAACATTATCCAATAATTAAAACCAAATCTTTCAGCAGTGAAATTAGGAATCACTCCTACACCATAATGGTTGAAAAGGTTTGGGTGTCTTTTCCACAAGAAGCAATTGTTGCCAGGTCATGCTAGTGAGATGAGAAACTGCAGTTAACCCAGTTTGGAAGGGAAACCAGTAACAGGAATTAGAAATGCTGCAAAGTATATTAGAAGACAGGAGAAACAAAGACAAACATTGAATATAACTTGAATGTGGAATGATCTCTCCTAAATAAAGTTAAGGGCACCTCCAGCTGAATATATGTAGCATTTGCAATGAGATTGATAATTTAAAGAAGATCCAAATAGAGCTAAATGGTTATTTTAGAATTGGCTTTATAGACACACCATTGCAAGGTGATTGGCATTGGAACTATTCAATGATATTCAGTATTTGGGAAGGAACGCTAAGAAGAAAAAGGAGGCAGAAATGTTCTGACAATGAGACAAAGAATGAGTACATAAGTAAAGGAGGATTTCTGATCAGAAGAATAAAATGAAGAATCTGTTTGGATAGAGCTTAGAAGCAGCAAGGGGCAGCAGACATTGTTTAGAATTATTTACAGACCAAAGAATAGGAGTGATTGAGAGGGGTTTGTGGGCTCAGGATTGTTTGGAGAAAGATCATGGAGGTGTGTTTGTAAGGAAGGGAGGAAGGTACCAACAGTAAAGATAGAGGGTGTTTGTCATCAGGTACCCCATTCCCGATACCATGTACCAAGTACCTTCAGCAAGGAATACCACTCACCTTGAGAGACCGTCACATGCTTGCGATGTTCCCCATATGTCAGTGCCCACCTCCCCATCCCCCAGCGTCACCCTACACCAGCCACCAGTAGTAGCAGGATTTAGCATGAATTGGAGCAGAACTAGGAAGATAATGGAGTCCCCATCCACTGATCCGCTGCACAGTTAAATGCTTCATAGCCACCAATCTCATCACAGGGGTAGGTAATAAATTCTCCTCAATTATAGCAAAAGATACAGGAAGGAAACGTAAGAAAAAAATAAGTATATAAGAAACTTCTGAAAACAATGTAATATTAGCATTGAAGAGATAGTAAAATTCCCTTTATTTAATAACAGGAAAATGATTCAGATCATCCAAGAAGAAGTCAGTCAATGCCATAGAGCAGACAGGAGTACACATCGAGATCACATGGAAATTGTGATGCAGCTGATGATAGGAATTTCTTGGAAAGTTGAAACTTCTAAAGAAAGACACTTGAAAATATACTCAACTCTTGAATTAGAATCACAATCTTTGGAGGATTCAACTGATGGAGCTTAATAATTTCCAGGAGAAGTTAGAGGAATTCAACCAGCTCTCTGCCCCACCAATTTACCACTAACACTTTCCATGACCCACTCCACCTCGACACATGAACCCTGCCATCATCACCTGGACATGACCCAACCTCTGACATCTCCTAACCTTTCTCGGTAGTCCAACACCTCCCCTGACCTACACGCCCTGCCTGATCCAACCTGACCCAATGTCTGCCTCCCTCCCCCACAACACACCATACATCCTGTATGGACACTCGGCAAAACTACCGCATCCCCCACTCTCTTACCAACCTCCTCTGACTCAACCCCCCATTACCCTACTCATTCATCTCAACCAATTACTTGCTGTTCAGTGTCTTCATCGATCAGGCACCCTATCCTCTCCCCAACTAATACTTTATCACACCCCTCCATGAAACCCCTCCCACCCAATCACCAGCACAGTGCCCTCAAATTTGGCACTCTACCCATCACTTGCCATTCAGATTTATTATTTTCTTTGTAACTGTGTAATTGGAGTCAGGATCTTTAAATCCTGGAGTACTGCAGGAATTCACATGACAGAGAGATGTGGTTTCAACAACAATCCACTTCAAGACTGTCTGCATCGATTTAGATTAGGTTCCCCACAGTGTGGGGACAGGCCATTCAGCCCAACAAGTCCACACCGACCCTCTGAAGAGCAACCCACCCAGACCCATTCCCCTACATTTATCCCTTCATCTAACACTACAGGCAATTTAGCATGGCCAGTTCACCTAACCTGCACATTTTTTGACTGTGGGAGGAAACCGGAGCACCCGGAGGAAGCCCATGCAGACACGGGGAGAATGTGCAAACTCCTCACAGACAGTTGCCTGAGGTGGGAATTGAACCCAGGTCTCTGGCATTGTGAGGCAGCAGTGCTGACTATAGTATACTGCTTCAGTTGAGAAGAATCTTGGTCTAGATGTTCTCATCTTTAAAGGTGAGTATGCTTTGTCTCCTGATCAGGATCAGAAATGCGTTTACAATCATGATCAGAAGATCTGGGCCATTTTTCTTCAGAGATCAATCAAACTAACCCTTGTGAAATGATTTCATAACACTGAGCAGTGGCTAAAGCTGTCTGATATCCTTCCAGGAAATAAAACTCCAATATCTTTTCCCAGTGTTTGTTGCAATATTAATTGTGGAGGTGGTGGTGCAGTGGTAATGTTGATGGACAATACTCAACTAGTAGGGCTAGATGGACTAGTAGGGAATAGGTTCAAATACCACCATGACAGATAGTGAAATTTGAATTCAATATTTGAGGGAATAATATATCTGGATAATAAGCCAGTTTAATCATGACCACTGTCAATGATAAAATACATTTGGTTCACAGATGGCTTTTGGGGAAGGAAATCTGCTGTCCTTACTTGGTCTGGCCTACATATGACTCCAGACCCAAATGGGGATTGGCAATGAATGAATGACTCTATTTAAAAAACAATCACTATTGTCCTTTAGAGAGCAATTGACATCTGGATATTTTGTAGCTGGAGGTATGAAATTTTCAGGATTGTGGTCATTTGTTATGGTTATTTGCCATTAGCAAATTTCATTGAGATACTTACGCCATTTGACCGAACGGTTCATGCATTTCCTGAAGATGGTTGGTGCAAGAACTACTGATAATATGATTTGATGACTTGAGGCCATGAAAACTTGGAATTCCTAAATTATGTAGCTTTAATAAATTTATTATAGAAAATAGAAGCCTAAAACTTATACCAGGTCCCAGTGCATTTGAAATTCCTCTCCCTGCCATTTCCATAAAGGTGTTAAGTTTAAGGCCATGACGTTGGAAATCTGGGACACAAAAATATTCAGGATAAGTGGTTAAGAGCTGTGAAAATGCTATCAATGAGACTAATAGTAGCTAATCATCAATGAGATTTTAAGATAGTCATTCAGCAGTATTCAAGTCTCGCTGCTGTGCAAGGTTATCCTGACTGCAGTGAATCATCATAATACCAAATTGTACTGGATTCTATTGGAGTGCTCTTTCCTCCACCACCAACACTACCACCAACACCATACCCTCTCTCTCTCTGCCTGATTGTATACATACCATAAAGTGCATTTTTGAAAACCAAATAGCCACCTTTTGTTGTTAACTGCATATTGTCATGATATCAGGTTAGAAATATACGATTGATTGAGATAGAAGTACAACTAATTAGGTAGGTCAGACAGATATTGAAATCATTTGAAGATAAGGGTTCATACAGAACAAGGAATTAACCATTAAAGACCTTATCTCAGCTAACAGGAAAAGCCAAGAGGTTCACTTTGAAATTAGGATATGCTGGAAGAGGACATAGACATGACATACATAAGCTATTAATTAATTTCAAAGACAGATAGTCAGCACAGTCAAATGATGAAGGCAGAAACAATAGTTTAATTATACAAAAGGAGGCTAGGCAAGAAACATGAAACTAAGATGTTAACTACTGAGATATTGGTGCCATAAAACATAAACATTCACTGATAAGAGACAGCATTCAAAGATTTTTATCATACAAATATCATTAGATACTAAGAAATGCTAAGATAAAAATTCAAGCTAAACTAAAAAAGGTAAATGAATGTCATTGTTCTGATGAGCCTGGAACGAAAGATTGTTTTAAGATGGGAAAGAATCAGGGAGAGCTGAAAGAAATCTTCATATAATAATAAATCTTCATATGTTATGAATTTAGCAAATGAAGTGACCAGCTTAAAGCTCACAACCTCATTAAGGAATCTTCACTGACTAATTAATGAATGATGTTAAATGATCTAGGATTGTATGAAATTATGTGGAATCTACACAGCAGGTTAACACACACTGCAAAGTGGGGGAGGAAGGGGGAATCAATCCAATGTAAAAATAAGATTACCTCTCTGAAAATTTCAGAAGTATTAGAAAGCATTATGAAATATATTAGATTAGATTCCCTACAGTGTGGAAACAGGCCTTTTGGCCCAATAAGTCCACACTGACCCTCCGAAGAGCAACCCACTCAGACCCATTCCCCAACATTTACCCCTGACTAGCGCACCTAACAATACGGGCAATTCAGCATGGCCAATTCACCTATCCTGCACATCTTTGGACTATAGGAGGAAACCGGAGCACCTGGAGAAAACTCATGCAGACATGGGGAGAATGTGCAAACTCCACACAGATAGTTGCCCGAGGTGGGAATTGAACCGAGGTCCCTGGTGCTGTAAGGCAGCAGTGCCACCCCCTGAGCCACTGTGCTGCTCATATACTGTTAGCTTTGTTTGATCATAAACTTTCCCAATGTAAACAAAACCCTGTGACACTCCAAAACAACCTTTTACTGTTTTTTCAAAGAAAATCGCTGTATCTATAGGAATAGGCACACGTTAATCATCAAACTCCTTCAGACACACAGAAAACAAAATGCCACTAGTTTAAATTTAAAAATCCATATTCAAAAATAAATGTTATTAAAATATATTTAAGTCATACAGCTTACATCACAGTATTATGACCAGGATGTTTGTAAATATCTCATTTAATGTTATAATCACCATAGATGCATCAAGGTTCACAACCATCATTTATTTTTCTCTGGAGAAAGACTAAAGCCACTTGATCCACTTCTCCGGGTTTTCCATGATTCCTTGACAGATTCCTCTTTCTCTGGTTTAAATTATGTTGACACTTCAGTTTTCCTAATGCATTATCATCTGATAGTGTCTTTGTGCTGTTGTTCTTGAACAATATTGGTATTACTGCCTGTACTCAGACCCTTCTATAATTTTAAATGTCACCTTTGTTTCAGCAGGATATCAAATCGTGTCCAATCATGACAAGGTATAAGATTAATGTGCATCAGCATTCATTTCTAACTATTTAATAGCTTTCTAGACTTTTCAACATCACTGTTATGACCAGACAAACTATAAACAACTACCTTTCCATCCTGCATATTTGTTTAATAATAGAAGGAAAATAAATGTCTTTTTTACTGGAGGAGGGAAACATATACCGGTATGCGATTTTGCAAAATATTCTGGCAATTTTTTGTTGTCAGAGAGCATTAAATATATCTTTGTGCCTCGGAGGCCAGGAGAAGACTAAATACCAATAGCTCCCAGAGAATTTCTATGTTTTGTCACACATTTCATGATACGCATGACCATGAAGAGAAATGAAGAGTGATTGAGTGGAGCAGCTAGCATTGGATATGTACATTAAAATAAAAGCTGAGGTTCACTGGCAGTGCTTGCAAATAAGTTGTTCTATCTCAACACTAGTGCCACTATCCTTCTAATGCGTAATGTTCCTGTATTTTATGCTATTTCCGGTCAAAGGTATATTTAAATTGCCAATTTAGTAAATAGATGATTGGAGACTTATGGCATTCAAGTGGTAACTCAACTCAAAAGGTTGTGGGTTCAAGTCCCTCTCGAAGATTCAAGAACAAAATCAAAGCTGATATTTCAGTGCATTTTATTTAGGGAATACAGCACTTTTAGAGACGTTGTCTTTTGGGTGAGATATTAAACTGTGCTACTGACTTCCCTTAGAGCAGGACAATGTGCTTTTTATAAAAATAAATGAGGGATTAATCTCCAGTGTTTGATCAATATTCATTCCTCAATCAATATCACAAGTATGGATCCTGTGTTCCTTAATGCATTGCTGTTTTGTGGGACCTTGGTGTATGGCAATTAACTGCTGTGTTTGCTACAGTGTCTAGGCTCCAAAATAATTTCATTGGCCATAAAGCACTTCAGGACATCTTATCATCGTGAAACTGTGATATAATTCCTCATCTTTCTGTTCTTTTTATTTAATTAAAGGATTGTCTGTGCATCCAGTCACAATGAGAACGAAGATTGGGATGAAGGCTCAGAAAAAGAACAAGGTAAGGCAGCAACTCCAGAGGGCAAGAGTAAGGAACAGACGATCTTTAGGATTCTTTCAAGAGAAATGTTTGAATGAGTGTATTGCAGTATCCTATGGTGTGATGAGCTGGATGGACTAAATGGCTTCTCTGTTCAGTGTTTACCTGTGTAAAATTTTTCATCAGTTGATAAATAAGACAGAACAATTATTTTGATGCTTGACACATCAGACGTGTAAATCAGAAGCAAGCGTAAACCATTCAGCCCCTTAAGCCTGCTCTATCATTCAATAAGATCATAGCTGATCTGATTGTAACCTCAAATCCACATTCTAACTTACTCCTGCTAATCTTTCAACCCCTTGCTTAGTAATAATCTATCTACCTCTGCCTTAAAAATATTCAAGGAAACTTTGCTTCACCACTTTTTCAGGAAGAGAGATCCAAAGATTCACAACTCTCACAGCGCCAGGGACCCAGGTTCGATCCCAGCTTCGGGCAAAAGTCTGTGTGGAGTTTGTACATTCTCCGTATCTGTGTGGGTTTCCTCTGGGTGCTTCGGTTTCCTCCCACAATCCAAAGATGTGCAGGTTAGGTGAATTGGCCATGCTAAATTGCCCATAATGTTCAGGGATGTGTAGATTAGGTGCATTAGTCAGGGGTAAAAATAGGATAAGGGAATGGGTCTTGGTGGGTTACTCTTTGGAGGGTCGGTGTGGACTTATTGGGCTGAAGGGCCTGTTTCCATATTGTAGGGATTCTATGATTCTAAACCTCATCTTTGTTTACAAAGGTTTTTAAACAGTGTCCTCTAGTTCTACATTCTCCCTGGAGGCAAAATATACCGTCAAGACGGCTTAAGATAATATATGTTTCAATCAAATCACCTGTTACTCTTATAACCGATAGAATTATAACCTATAGAACCTTTCTTCATAAGATATCTCATTTACTCCAGAAATTAATTCGATAAATCTTCTCTGAACTGCCACCAATGCATTTACATCCTTTTTTTATATAATGTGGCCAGTACAATGCAGAATAATGCAGATGTAGTTTTACCAATCTCCTATAAAACCAAAGCATAATGTCCATATTTTTGTAATCAATTTCCTTTGTGATAATGTCTTCAGGTATTTTATTTACTTGCTGTATCAGGGTACTAACTTTTTCTGATGTATGCACAGACAGACACTCAGATCCCTCTGCGTCTCAAAGCTCTGCAATTTCTTACCATTTAGGTTTGTTTTTAATCTCCCTGCCAAAATCGACAATTTCACAATTTTCACATTGTACTCTATTTGCCGCATCATTGCCCACTTACTTAACCTGTCGCTATCTTTTTATAGCTGCCTTCTATTCTCTTCACAACTTTCTTTTCTACTGATCTTTGTGTCTTCTGTAAATTTGGCAACCATAACTACTATCTCTTCATCCACATCATTTATATATATATTGTAAACAGCCTGAGGTCCCAGTATTGACCGTTATAGAGCACCCCTCATTACATCTTGCTGGAAAAAAATATAATCACACCTACAGCCTTCTTCCTGTTAGCCAGCCAATTTTCTACCTCTGCCAAAAAGCTGTCCTGTACATCGTGAGCTCTTATTTCCTGCAATTACTTTAGATGTGACAGATATTAATTATCTGGCCTATAGTTTTCTGATTTCTATTTCCCTTTTTAAAGAAAGGAATTACATTCACTATCTTTAAATCTAATAGGAACTGCCCCTGAATCAAGACTGTTTTGGCAAATTAAAATTAATGCATCAGCTATTTCACTAGCCACTTCTTTTAGGACCCTAGAATAAGAAAGTCCATCATGATTTGAGCACTCTTTAGCCCACAGCTCAAACAATTTACTCCATACCATTTCTGATACAGTCCTGATGAAGTGTCCCAACCCAAAACATTGACTATCCTGCTCCTCTGATGCTGCCTGAACTGCTGGGCCTTTCCAGCTCCACCTTTCATCGACTCTGACTTCTAGCATCTGCAGTCCTTACTATCTCCTACTCCATACTACTCATTTGGGGATTGTCATTTTTGTGAGGTTCCTCTCTCATTCCAACCACCTGTCTCTTCCATTTCCTGATTGACCGCTGGTATTGAGATGCTACTGTAGACATATGCAAAATACTTAATTCATCTGCCATTCCCTTATTTTCCATTAATAAGGGTCAAGTCTGACTTTCTATGGAAACAATGCTCACTTTGTTAACTCTTTTCATCTTTAAATACTTACCAAAACTCTTTCTACTTGTGTTTCTTATACTTCTGAATGGATTTCTCTTGTAGTCTAATTTTTCTCCCTTCATTATTTTTTGGTTTTTCCTTGCTGCTTTGTATATTCCATCCAATCTTCTGACCAGCCACCATTCTTTACACAACTAAATACATTTTTTTTAGAAAAAGTCTCAAACTACCATTAGCATTTCTAGTTAACTGCAGCTGATGGCTTTGTACCTTGGAATTGTACTTTGTTATCAGAATGTATCTGTGCTATATATTCTGAAATATCACCTTAAATGCATGGCACTGCATACATACTGACCTATAAAATAATTTAATTTGCCAATTCAATTTGGTCAGCTCTGAATTCATGAACTCGTAGCTGCCTTTGTTTAGATTTAAAAAAAGGTCTTGAACCCATGTTTTCTCTCCCTCAAACTGGATGTAAAATTAAAGCATAATGCAGCTGTTGCTATCCAGGGGTACTGTCACTACAAGATCATTAATTAATTAATTATGCATCTTTGTATAATACCAAGTCTAGTACAGCTTGGTCTCCCGTCAGCTTGAGAACTGGCTGTTCTATTAAACTATTCTGAAAAAGTTCTGTGAACTCCTCATCTAGGTTATTTTTGCCCATCTGATTTTTCCAGTTGAATTATAAGCATTGCATGCTTTCTTGACAAACAGTTATGATTTGTTCCCATATGAACTACACCACTGTGTGGTTACTGTTATGTTGCCATTCCCGAAAGTGACTTAATGTCTTCATAATCTCTCATTTCTATCCAAATTGTTACCACATCTTAGTTTCCTGAACCTAGAACATCCCTCTCTGCTGTGCTATTACCATGATTAACTAATAGAGCCACATCTCTACCTTTTCCTGTTTTCTTGTCATTTCTAAATGTATTGCATCTTTTAAAATTCAAATCCCAATCCATGTCATCCTATAGACATAGAATACTTACAATGCAGATGGAGTCTATTTAGCCCATCAAGTCTGCACCAACCCTCCGAAGAGTAGTCCACCCAAATCCTACATTTCCCATGGCTAACCCACCTAGCTTGCACATTCCTGGACACTATGGACAATTTAGCATGGCCAATTCATCTAACCTGTACATCTTTGGACTGTGGGAGGAAACCAGAGCATCAGACAGAAACCCATGCAGACAATGGAAGAACATGCAAACTCCACATAGACAGTCATCCGAGGTTAGAATCAAATCCGGGTTCCTGGCGCTGTGAGACAGCAGTGCCACCTACTGTGCCACTGTGCCACCATGTCATTGTAATAGCGACTGGAACATATTTGCATTTCTATTTGCATTCTGAATCAATCCATTTAATTTTGAATCCTATGTAAGTTTGTATGTATCCTATGTATCCTTTTACTCTCCTCATAAATTCTAGTGCTGTCTGTTGACTGACATTTAGACTTGTGCTCTATCCTTTCCTGTTGTGGGCTGGATTAATAGGTTTCTCTTTGTTCTTGACTCTATTCTTTGATTAACAACATCTTCCCAAATGTAACCCCTTTTCCCCATTATTCAGTGTAAAATCATCTCTACTTCCCTAGTCATGTAGTTAGAAAGAATACTGACTAAGCACATTTCTGGAGGAGACTCACTCATTGGTACAGCTCCCACTTTCCCCAGAACCATTGCCAGTGGGCCACAAACTGGAAGCCATTTCATCCACACCAGACTTTGGGCCACGCAATCATCTCTTTAACTTGGTTTGTTCTTTGCCAATTTGCATATAGCTCAGTCAAAGAGATTTTGACTGTTTGAGATTCTACTTCTTAATTTTTGGTGCATAGCTCCTCAAACCAACAATCCAGAAAATTCCCTGTCCTGCCTCTGTCATTCGCATCCATATGGACCACTGCAAGTTCATCCCGAGTACTGAGTCGATGGGCCATTCTCTCGTACCCTAGATATCACAGTCATCTGAATTGAAATTCTTTGCTGCAGAGAACAGGCTCAATCCCCCTCACTATACGATCCCCTACAAGCACTACATTCCTTCTTAGTCTCAGTCGCTTCCTATACCATGTCAGTTAGCTCACTCCCTGCACCACTCATTTTCAGACTTGTCTGTCTCATTTGCTGTCATACTCTCCTAACTGCCAGCACTGACCAAATCAGATGACACAGTCATATCGTGTGACTGCTACCTGTATGACTGGCACAAAGAATCCAGGCAACTCTCCTCCTTTCTAATGCATTACAGTGTCTGTAGGTCAGCATCCAGCTCATAAAGTCCGAGCTGAAACTACACGAACTTCAAACACACACTGCAAATTTGCTTGGTCAGGACCAAGCTGATATTCTGTGACCTATCATCTGTTCCACTATCCTTAATATGTCCAAAGGAACGACTTAATTATTGTAAACTTTATATTGAGTCATGTTATTATATACTTTTTAACCTTATCACCAGCTGCAATATTATTTCGAACTTTACGAATGTGTAATTACTCATGAAGCTGGACGAGAAAGGAAACTAAACAGAAGTTGTTGGAAAAGTTCAGCAGGTCTGGCAGCATCTGTGGAGTCAAAGCAGAATTAATGTTTCGGGTCTGGTGACTCTTCCTCAGAAAGTCACTGGGCCCGAAATGTTAACTCTGACTTCTCTTCACAGATGCTGCCAGATCTGCAGAGCTTCTCCAGCAACCTCTGTTTTTGTTTCTGATTTACAGCATTCACAGTTCTTTCAGTTTTTATCTAGAAAGGAACATCATTTATTGTGGAGCACCAAAGTGTAGCCACTACTTGTGGCATGCATAAGTTAGTCCCAGCCCTGGGACCGACAGTTCTGCAGACCCAACCCTGGGTCTGTTTTATTTTACATGAACTCAAGCCTCCTGACTGAAAGGTAGGGATACTACCACTGCATCCCAAGAGCCCTCTGGGTCTGCTTTGTCTTTCTTTATGCTGCAAAGTGCAATTGCAGCAAACGACCTTCCCACCAGCAAAATATTTTCGCTTATTTTTTAAATGACTAACCACCACCAGCAAAAACATCTGTTTAACTGTTTCAATATTTACATGCAAAGTCTGTTAAGAACAATACAAACCATCAAAAGAGACAGGAAGGTAAGAATAGAGGGAAGGGACTAAATCAAAATGGAGTTGGAAGGGGAAATCAAGCACTGTATTCCCTTGGTGCCCATCTCTCTCTGAAGATCTTAACAGTATTGACTGAAACCCAGTGCTCCCTCTCCAATGACACCTGAATTTGGTCTGCTTTTTTTTTGGATACTACCACTGCATCACAAGAGGGCCTTATGTCTGTATTTCTTTTTAAATTTAACCTATTTTACTATTCAACCTGGAAAAGGTGGCACTTGACCTTGGGCCTCGTGGACCAGAGGTAGAGACACAAATACTGCGCCACAAACAGCTCCACTTAACTCTTTTTTTCTTCTTTAGGGGCACTATCCATGTACCTCATGAGGGCCTTTAAAGACCTTGTTTTTTCAAAATTAACCTATTTTTGTAATCAATCTGTTTACAGATGTTATTACATACCACTGGAGCAAGGGGACCTAGGCCCCCCCAGTCCAGGGGCAGGAAGACCATCATTGTGCCACAGAAGGGCCCAAGGGCCTCCTTTTCTTATTACAGTGAGTCAATGAATGAAGACACATTTGTGATGAGTTTTTTTTTCCTTCTCTTTCGCTCTTCATTGCCAAGAAAACACCCATGTGGCCAATAGAATATTTGCAAACAAAGCCTGTTAAAAAGGCAATGTTAACATCAAAAAGGTGAGGAGAAGTAGGGAAAGAGGGAAGAGACTGAATCAAAGTGGAGTTGAAGGGGGAAATAAAGCACTGTATCCTCCGTGGTGGCCACCTCACTCTCTAAAGGCATTGAGAGCACTGATGGACACCGCATGCTGTCTCTTTAATGACACCTGGGTTGAACCTAACTGTGTTGAGTCTGCTTTACAAAGAGATCAGATGATGAGTTCCAGCTGGGCACTCATGCTTAATGAGCTCAATGAGGACATTAAATTGTGAGTCCCCATGGGCTCTTGTAGGGGTTATCACATCCTCCCTCCTCCAGGTTTCAGGATTCCCCCTCACTCCTGTAATGATGGTACCTCTTGCATTGCTTTATGGATTTGGTTGTGAGTATGTAATAACTAGGTTAGATTAGACTAGATTACTTACAGTGTGGAAACAGGCCCTTCAGCCCAACAAGTCCACACCGACCCGCCGGAAGCACAACCCACCCAGACCCATTCCCTAAATTTACCCCTTCACCTAACACTACGGGCAATTTAGCATGGCCAATTCACCTAACCTGCACATTTTTGGACTGTGGGAGGAAATCGGAGCACTCGGAGGAAACCCACGTAGACACGGGGAGAATGTGCAAACTCCACATAGTCAGTCGCCTGAGGCAGGAATTGAACCCGGGTCTCTGACGCTGTGAGGCAGCAGTGCTAACCGCTGTGCCATCGTGCCGCCCGTGAATGTCTCTTCTGTAAATACTGTTGAAGAGCCAGTGCAAGGGTCTCATCCTCAGTGGTGTGTCTGTCAAAATGATTGCCTTTGTGGAGGATTCCCATCGGAGGAGGTTGTTGTGTCTTGTTTTGCGATCCTCCCCAACCCCTGGTTGTGACCAAGTACAATATTGGTACATATTCGATAACTCCCAGTATCCCTGGATAGTCAATCATCAATATTCCTTACATGGACCATATCTCCCCCCAGTAATTCTTGAATCTTAGGAAAATCTTCAACTCCATCATGTTCCTTGGAATTGGAGCCTCTTTTTATGACTTTCACCTTCCTTTCAACAGGGTATAATCCATCCTTGTCAATTCTGTACACAAGATACATTCCCTTGTTTATGTAAAATACACATTTTTCTCTTTTCAGCCAGATTCCAGCCTCAGAAAAGTGCCATAAAACCTTCTCCAAAGTGTCAATGTGTTCCTTTGCAGTATTTCCTCAAACAAAAATATCATTCAGTCAGACCATCACTCTGGGCACCCCATGGATGATGTTCTCCATTGTCTTTTGAAAGACGGCACAAGTCGAAGATACTCCAAAAGGGCAAGTGAGTGTACTTATACAGTCCTTTGTGAGCAATTATAGTAATATTCTTCCTGGATGACCCCTCCAGCTTCAGCTGGAAGTGGGTGTGGTTTCTATTAAATTTGGAAAATATACAACTCCCAGCCAGCTTTTCGTATAATTCTTCTCTGTTGGGCACAGGGTATCTGTCTAAGTGGGAAACCGTGTTGACTGCCAACTCATAATCACAACAGAGATGCACCAAATTGACAGGCTTTACAAATTGGGACAACTGGTGCGGCCCATTTCAGCAAACTGTATAATGATTAGTTCTTCTAGATATTCCAATTAAACCTTTACTCTCGCTCATAGGGCAAAGCGGACCGGTCATGCCTTGAAATATTTAGATTTGGCCTTTTGGTCTACATATATCTTGACCCTGTGACAAGAGCAGGATAATAACCTAACTCCAGAACTAAAGGCAAGATTTAATGGTTGCAAATGAGTGCATTTTCATGCACACTTCCAACCATTAGCCAAATGCAAGAAAGACAAACGAGTTGACTTCCACTGATTTTTGCAAATGACAGTTGAAGCAGGGAGAACTGGTGATATATGTATTTTCACTAGAAGGGCTCCCCCTATATTCTTACTACAATCACCAAAGAATAATCATTCAAAGATGCCTTACAGATGTTGCCAAACTTGTCCCTGTCCATTTTCTGCATTTGGTCTTTTCCCTAGTGGACAAGGTTATTTCAGCTCAAATATTTCACTTACAGATGCTAGACGAAGCCCCGTGGGTTCCTTGCAATCTCACAGCATCTTGTATAACCAATCGCCAGGGGATGTCATTCAATGCTCCTTTTCTTTTCAGCTGAAAGCAATTTCAGAGCAAATACTTTTTCTGTTTGAAAACATGTTTTCTTGCTTTTTTTTGGTGTGTTGTATTATTGGGAAGCAGAAAGCTAATTCTTGAACAGAGATGTGTCTGTGAAATGCTTCTCATCTCAGGGAGAGAATAATATTGAGATGGCTTAAATCCAACTACCTCCTGTTCGAGCTGTCTTCCCTAAGGCAGAGGGAGCCATTGAAACGTACCTATCATAGCTTTGCACAAGTTTGTTCATTTTTCAGACAAATTGTGGATAGAGAATTACACAGGGCCAAGACAGAAAGAAAGAATCAATGGTGTGTGGAATAAACTGCCAGAGGAAGTGGTGGATTCAGGTATAGTCACAATGTTTAATAGACATTTGGATAAGTACATGAATAGGAAAGGTTTGAAGGAATATGAGCCAAACACAAGCAGGTGGGACTAGCTTAGTTTGGGAACATGGTCGATATGGACTAGTTGGACATTGCTGTATGACTCTGTGAATTTATAACCTATGCATACAGCTTAGATTATCCTCAATCTCTTCGAGACAAAGTAAAAGACCTGACAAGAAAAGTACAGCATTTAAATTCAACTTGTGCTGTTCATTGTTATTACATTTTTCCTTATATTTGTGAACTAAACTTTATTTAAAGAAAATATGAACATAATGGAGAATTAAAATAAGCTTTTACTTATATATATTGTTTTTCATATCCAGCTGTGGTGTTCAATTATTCAATTCACCTGTATTTTATTATCTGAGCCTGGTAACTAATGTATTCTAAGTCTGCTTGATTTGTTATGCCTGGATGCAGATTCTGAATAAAGTGAACAGACACCTTTGAAGCGACTAGAAGCTAGATCTGTGATATGTATTAAGTTCAGGTATTTTATGTCTGCTGAGATATTTTAAAACTTGGCTGAGTAAACCTGTTGCATACTCAGAAACGAATGTTATCTCTGTAAACTTCTGATATATGTAATATATAAAATATACAGTACAGATAGACAAATTACTTTTAAATGTAATCATAATTGTAAGATATGAAATATAGTTGCCACCTTTCATGCAGCAAGTTCTCACATACAGCATCATGATAATCATTTTTTTTCTGATGCAATTTGTAAGATGAATATTAACCAGGACGTCAAGGATATCATCTCTGCTCTTTGAAATGTAATAATGTAATCATTTGCACTCATTCAAGCAGACAACTGGAACCCTGGTTTAACATTGCACCTGAAAGACATCATCTTCTAAACTCCATCACTACTTCAATACTGCAGTGAGGTGTCAGCCTTCATTCCTGTAGCCAAGCACTGGAGCAGGACTTGAAGCAGGAGATTGCTGTTAAGAGTGTTACCCACCAAGTCACAGCCAACAAGCAGCAACAACTACCAACTGTAAATCCTATTAACAGGAACTCAAAATATATCTTGTAAGCTTTTATGATCTATCAAACTCAACATCCTATTATTGTTTTTAATACAAAATGTAGAGTGCAGTGGACCATTTGTTTTTAGTCTATACATTGAGGAGATTTTGTGACCTGGTCAGAATTATTTGCGTACTGAAGTGATCATAATTGTGCTCTCCTTTTATTATTATCAACTTTATTTTGTTTAATGATTATCTATAACTTGTTCTGAATTATGATTTTTTTTTATTTGTTATGTCATCACATTTGACACCATCTGCCATAATTTTCAATAAACATTTTATCTATCAATTGTATGCATTTATATAATTGTTATATTGAAGTCCCACAGCCATTTATTTATCTGGGAAGGAAACTGAAATCATATTGAAAACTGTATTCATTAGTTAAAATAATATTTCACAACAGGATTTGACTTCTTGATATCTCAATGTTGCCTGAAAAATGCGGTAACTTTTAATTTATATTCTCCATTGTTTGCAAGCTCAAGCATTTTTCTGATATTACAGCCGCCTAACAGCAAAGAATCTTCTTGGCCTCTGCCAATGTTGCTTTGTGAACAGCTGGTACAGGATGCAGAGGTGGAACTACTGGTCTAAACTATGCCAATTTTCTCTCTAGTCACATAGGTTGGGCAACTTGCCTGCGCTTGCTGACTGTATCTGATGAGTTGGCTGAGATTGGCAACATGTGGAGGGAATGCTTAAGTGCAAATTTTCAGTCAAGGCTGGGAATTTGAACCAAGTCTGTCAGACATGGAGTATCTCATTAGTACAGTGTAGCGTAGGTCTACTGCAGTCTCCTGATTGCAAGAAGGGACTAATATCAGTTGCATGATGATACATGCATATACTGAGACTATATACATATTTATTTGATGCACAGATTGTTTTCTCTGCACCTAGTATAAGCTTTAACTTATTTTTCATTTTGAAGACTTATTATCTTCAAGGATGGAGAACCATTTGTTTTTTTTGAAAGTATATGTGTTTCCCATCATGTTACAGCTGTAACAATAATTCCTACTACATTTCCAGTTTCAGAAGATTAGTACAATAGAGATCAAATGAGCCAGGCCATGGACTAATAGTGAAGGGTTGAATCTTGGGATGCCACCAGTCATTGGACAATTTGGAATAGGTGTCGTCATTGAAGACCAGGCACAGCCAAAGGCCAAACAGAGCAAGTTGGTATAGATGATCAATCGATGACTTAAAGTCAACTCCAGAGCAGAGACCTCAGAAGATTATCTCTCAGAAGATGGGCAATAAATATAAAGAAGAATGAGAAAAAATATAATTTGAAGGAAGCAAATAATCTACTAAGGGTAACATCCAAGAATTATGCAATCAAGAATTGTAGTATTCCCCAGTTCATGATATAGTTGGATTAATAGAAAATACAATTGTGACCTTACTATTGCAGAAGAAGCCAGATCACCAGCTGCTACTTATGATGAAGGTTACTGTCACCATCCTCTTTAAGTGTAGGGAACCGTAGTGCCTGCTTGGTGTGGTTTGGTAAAGGCAAAATGCTTCCTCTTCTGACTAGAAGAGTGAACATGATAAAGTTTATTCCATGTTAGAATTAGTTACAGGTTACATTGGTATGATAAACACTGTTACGGAGACTTTAGAGAACTAGATGTTAGACCTCATTCAGATTCTGATCTGTCTGTAAGGCCATGTGACATTATCAAAGTGGGAAGTGCTTATGGTACTGCTCAGTATTGAGCCTATCAGATTAATCCAGAGTCCCAGGTAATGTTCTGGGGACCTGGGTTCAAATCTTGCCTTGGCAGATGAAGGAATTGAAATGCAATAAAAATCTGGAATTTAACAATGATATGAAACAGTTGTTGATTGGGAGGAATATATATCTGGTTCACGAATGTCCTTCAGGTAAGGAAACTGCTGTCCTCACTTTGTCTGGTTTACCTATGAGTCCAGACCCATCGTATTGTGGTTCCCTCTATACTGCCCTCTGCATACTTAGGTATGGGCAATAAGTGCTGGTCTAGCCAGCATCATGCATATCCCATGAATGAATAAATCAATAAATAAAGACACAATCAAGCCCTTATACAGCACTTAATGCTACAATAGTACAGTATCAGAGCAGAAATTTATTATCCGATTTTAAACAAAAAAGCATTGTGTGACCCCTGCTCAGTCTTTTCAGGACAGTCTTTTCAACCCCAGGGCATCAATGTGGACTTCAACAGTTTCCTCATTTCCCCTTCCCCCACCTCACCCCGATTTGACTGCTCCTCGGATGCTGCCTGAACTGCTGTGCTCTTCCAGCACCACTAATCCAGTCTTTTCAGGAGCTGAACTGCCCATTATGTTGACTGGGTTACCACGTATCATCCAGGGAATTTCCCTGAAGCAGACATTAGGTTGATTGATCATGTGAATCAAAGGCCGAATGCTAATTTCAGAGTCTTTGTGAATGTGCTTCTAGACTACACCATTAGGCATTCATGCTATTGGTTTTCTCAAATCTGCAGCAGCTCAATTAGTCCTAACTGGAATTGCAAAATGTTATGCAATTGATGAGTTAGAAGTTAATGTAGACCAATGTTCCTTGTGCTTAACGTCTCTCTCTACTTCTGCTCCATCACCTAGAATTACACTCTGCCTTCGTTGGCATCCCAGCTAATTGAACAAGCAGCCCCCACCTATGATCCTGACTAAGCCTGCCTGTGACCAGCAAGGTGCCTTTGAGGCTGCATCTAGCACCTACAGTCTCATAGCCACATGTAAATAAAAATGGTTGAAAATTTTGCCATCAGAATAACATATGCCATTCCTGATTGCATGTCATTTTGGGTGCCAATTATTATTCAAATTATTCTCAAATTATTTCCAACGTGTACTGAATGGAGAGCAATTGGCAAGAATCGCAGAATCCTCAAACCAGGTGTGGAATCATGGGAAACATAAGTGTCAGATCAGTCGAGGTCATTATTTTGACAGCATTTATGCGGCCAGCAGTTCAGACAATTTTGTCTTTCTCAATCAGTTAAGATGTTTGTGGATTGATAAATGAGAAAGGAAAATATGGGTTGATGTTTTGCAGCAGTGACTGGGTGAACCAAACATCTGCACCACAGGTTAACCAAGCTGGTGGAGATAAAATAGACACTAATGTCTGTCATCAAGGTCAAGATGAATGTGCTCCAGTAGATTGTGAATTTGTTATTCTCTATTGTTCATCAAATCTTCACAGAATGCCTACAGTGTGAAAGCAGGCCATTCAGCCTGTTGAGTCCATACTGACTCTCCCAAAAACATCCCACCCAGACTCACCCCCTTACCCTACCCCTGAAATCTATCCCTGCATTTCCAATGGTTAATCCACATTTCCAGCACAATTCTGGACGCTATGGGCAATTTAGCATGGCCAATCCACCTAACGTGCGCACCTTTGGACTGTGGAAGAAAACTGAACCACCTGAAGGAAACTCATGCAGACTTGGGGAGAACATGCAAACGCAACACAGACAGTCGCCTGAGGGTGGATCACACCCTGGTCCCTGACACAGTGAGGCAGCAGTACAAACCACTAAGTTAGTGTTGCCCGTTCGTATGAATCATGCATTGGGAGATAACAATGATCATGGGTAAGGATACAATGATCAGATTCCAGGTTTCTGAGCTAAAAATAATTATCCAAAAAGGAGTGGAAATTAGAATGCAGATCTTGCTTTGTTCATTGTTGGCTGCATGACCCAGTGTGAAAATATTGTGTGACCATTGCTTTGCAGTTTGGATTGATTTTCTATCAGGTTTTTCTTAAAGCCCCCAATTCTACTATTCCTCCCCTGCCCCCTATCTTCCATGTATAACTTAGTAAATACTTCAGGAAGTTGCTTCAGTGAAACACTGTCTGGAGCATGAAGGAATGCAGCAAAGGATAATCACAACATTATAAACTCCCTATCCTCCATAGTAGCGGTCAATAATGCGGTTCGAATTGAATAACTTATCTGCAGCTATTTCCCCTGGGAATTTCCTAGACGTTGCATTTTCAGTGTCGGCAGATGGTGCAGCATTTACAATGGAAAAATACTGTGGCTTTCCTTGTTTGTTGTGCCCAGAGCTGAAGGGAATTCCCTTTCCTTGCTCAAATGAAATTAAAAGTTCATAATTCATCAATTCACAAAAAAGACTTAAAATATCATATCAAAATTCCCTCCTTACAAAGTGACAATATATTCTGTTGTATCTAAATATAATTTTGTTAATGTAAGATGTAGGCTATCATTTTAACCTGGAGAAAGTGAGGACTGCAGATGCTGGAGATCAGAGCTGAAAAATGTGTTGCTGGAAAAGCGCAGCAGGTCAGGCAGGGCTTATGCCCGAAACGTCGATTCTCCTGCTCCTTGGATGCTGCCTGATCTGCTGCGCTTTTCCAGCAACACATTTTTCAGCTATCATTTTAACCTGACCAACCAGGAAAGATTCTGAGAGGAGCGGATGGCCCCCTGATTTTATCAACTAAACAATATCACTCTTCGCTAACTTCAATGAGAATAAAAAGAGATGGACTACACACCCTTCCATCAGTTTCCCAATGGGCTGGGTAGATTAAACTTACTCCCCATGAGGACAGTTTCTCCATACTAATAGTCAATTAAGTCTGAGCAACACTGAGAATATTGTAACCTTGTTAGCTAATTAATGGCTGCCAGGTATCTATTTTGCTGTGCAGGCTGTTGATTAGTTGATCGCTGCAAAAAATTGAAAACTAAAGTTAAAGAATATGGCCTCATTGTTGAAAAGATTCTGAGAATTCTGTGGACAAAGCCATGACTTCCAAGGCCAAACTAGATATTTCGGCCTGTACCTACATAGACCAATAGCTTCCTTCAAACTCTAAGTTGAGAATACAAACTGAAAGGACCACCCTCCCCCTCAAGCGCAAACACAAGAGCCTCCAAGAGGTCTAGCAATTTTAACCAGTGCAGGAGAAAAACATCTGAATGCTAGCCTTCCTGGGCATTACCCTGGGTCTCTCAAGGTCCAGGAGGTACCCTCCAAACTGTAGTGTCTTTATGTAAGGATGGTGGACGATCACTTTAAAAATCATGTCATGTGATGTAATGATGATGTCATTGGCTGTTGAGGGAGGTGGTTAGGGGATAAATAGACCTCTCTGATCATGCAGCCAGTGAAGTGAACACCTTCAAAACAAAGCTTCATCTGTTTAAACTTTCTGGAACTTAACATAAACCACCTGACTTTTCAAGCCCTTCACACGTAGAGGATCTTGGAATGCAAGGTTAAGAGTAAAGGTCTGCAAATTAGCTGACGTACAGAGTGAATGTGGGTCAAACTTTTATGGACCACACCTGGGGTGGGCTGATAAGCAGTGGAGTGTTGGGGTAGAAACATGTGGCATGGTGGCTCAGTGATTAGCGCTGTTGCCTTACAGTACCTGGACCCAGGTTTGATTCCACACTCAGGCGACTGTTTAAGTAGAGTTTGCACATTCTACCTGTGTCTGCATGGGTTTCCTCCCAAAGTCCAAAGACATGCAGGTTAGGTGGATTGCCCATGCTAAATTACCCACAGTGTCCAGGGATGTGTAGGCTAGGTGCATTGGTCAAGGGAGATGCAGGGTTACAGGGACAGGATAGGATAGAGGGATGAGTCTGGATAGGATGCTCTTCAGAGGGTCGTGGTAAACTTAATGGATCAAATGGCCTGCTTCTGCACTGTAGGTATTCTATTCTATGAGTATGTCCTTCTGTATCATCCCTTAAGGGATGCAGTAATTCTGGCAGTTAGGTAGCCAATGAATTGTCACATTTTTTCATTTATTTATGGGATGTGAGCATCGCTAGGTGGGGTCACATTTATTGCCCATTTTCCAATTGTCTTGGTGAAGGTGGTGATGAACAGCCCTCCTAAACCATTGCTGTCATCGTGAAAGGGCACCCAAAATACTGGCAGGGAGGAAGTTCCAGGATTTACACCCAGTAACACTGAAGGAATGGAGTTATGGAGGGGACCTTGCACCTGGTAGTGTTCTCATGTATCTGCTGTTCTTGTTCTTCTAGGACTTCCTCTCATCATTACTGGGACTTTGACTTGTTGACCAGACTGCAGTACAAGGGAGTGAGGTTGGACATGGTCAGACACACTGTTCCAATTGCCTCCAATACCCCCATCTCAAAGTATGAATTTATCCCAGCACTCCCTCCTCAAAAGTATGAACTGACCCTGTATTACTCTCCATGCCATCTGCATCTGTCACTACCTGAAAATTATGCATATCAGGGGACCTCTTCCACATCATCTTCAGAATTCACACACTCATCTCAATGAGTGAAGTAAACACAGTTAGTGCACAAAGCACTTTGAGCTCATCGATATGTATGTATTCAGCTTTTGCACATTTGAATGTAGCCAGGTGAAATATGGGTTCTTGTTTTATGAAGGAACTTAGCAGAAATTTTTGACGGGGGTATCAGGAATGTGGACTGCAAAAACTGAAATATACCATGCACCTTACTGAGCAAGCAGAGATTCTCCTACCTTATCCAATGGAGGTAGTCACAAAGATAATCATTAAACCCTTCAGATGTGTAGTTAAACCTTGTGTATGATGCAGTTCTCTGTACGTGGACTTTGGGGTAAAAATTACCCATGAGTCTATTCCATTGGGTAATTATAGAATTGCTTACTCTTGCAAACAAGGCAGCAACATTCCACATGATTGCATTACAGACAGGCTGCTTACTTGCATAATACTGCCTGACTCACTCTTGTCTCAGCTAAATTGCTGCTGATGTCCTCAGCTATATTTTTGTTACCTCAATGCTAGACGATTTTAATGCACACCAGGCTCGCCTCCCACTTTCAACCCTTTGTAAACTTTGGTAGGAAATTCTGTTCATTACCTTTGTGTCCACTGACTCAACAACAGTCTTGAAGTTTCCATCCTTGTTTACAAACCTCTCCTTGCTCAACTCCCCTATTTGCATAACGTCAACGCACCCCCACCCCGGAAATATTTATGCATCATTAATTCTGAACATTCTCAGTGTTAATCAATTCACCATTGGCAGGCATGGATCCAACTGCTGAGAACTTTGCAATTATCTTTCCAAACTTCTCCACCTCTCTGTCTCAATCCCTATTTAAGAAACTGCTTAAAACTTACCCTTTAAACCAATATTTTTATAATTTATATTAGTACACCTTATGTTGTTTTGTGTTAAGTTTTGTTTGACCTGGAATGTTTTACTCTATGAAAGGTGCTTCTTACTAGAAGTGTCTTTGTTGTTATAATGTTCAGTGTGTACCTGCCTGATTTATAGTTTGGCCAAAGATGGAACTTGCACAAGTCTTTCACTGTCTCCTTTGTGAATCTGTGCCTGAACATCCATTGCCTCTCAGATAAATCCCAACAGTGGTACTGTGCTTAGAGGGTGAAGGGTGTGAGGAGCTTTTATATCCTTTTATATCCACACATTCTTCCTCAGCTTTCTCTTCTTCCTCCTCTTGACTAATTGCTGTACAAGCAATAAGTGCTGCACGAATGCCTCAAATTCCATTTTACATCATTGGAATATAAATACGTTATGCCATTCAAAATCAAAATTGCTGGTTACCTCTTCAAAAACTTTCAAATGAAACCTGCCACTTAATAACGCAAAATTTCCCAGGTATATTTTTTCCACTTTCATATGACCAGATTGAAGTCAAGACAATAATAATGCAAGAAGTGTTTTTACCAAGACCCCTGTGTCATTTCCATTTCAGACAAGGATTCCTCTGCTTGCCTCTTTGCTCACTTACTGTCACATTACAAGATTTTTTTCCCACTGAATTGAAAAGACAACTAGCACCTTTCATGCTTCTAGCATGTCCCAAAAGGCTTTCAAGTCAATGAAATTGAGTCCTGAAGTGCTGTCACTGTTATGAAGCAGGGCACTCGTAACTCAAAACTGCAACACATTAAAATGCTATAGACAGCAAATAAATAAATGACTGTGGTAATTTAGTTTACAAGTGATGGGTTAAAGATAAATATTGGGTAAAGGCACCTTCTACTGTTCTTCAAAATAGTCCCATGTGATCTTTCACATCTATGTAAGGGGGCAAATAGCTCATCTGAAGGACAATGCAGCATTGCCTCAGCACGGCACAGAATTGTTAACCTTGTCAACTGTGAGGGAGCTGTCATTAGAGGGAACCCAAAGGCTGCTTTGTCTTATCAGGGATGTTTACAGAGAAGCAACTTGCACAGGAAGTATTAGTTATGATTCTGCAATCCCAAAGTGTCTAATTTTCCATTCAGTCATTCAAATGGATGGAAAAATCACAGACGGTCAACCTACAAATCTCTTGACCACAATTCCCTGTAACTGTTACTCTTCCCTGCTGTGTACTCTGATAATCTCAGCTCCACACTGGCTGCGTGTATGCTAATTTGGCTCCTTCAAGATTTCAGTCTCACTGTCTATTCCAGGCCATTACCCTACATGTTCAGATCAGCACACACTTCTCAAAACCACCACCAAATGGATGAAACACAGAGAAATAGACGGCAATCTCAGACATTTTAAATATTTTGCTTTATAAATGGTGACCTAAGGGTGCATCTTCCTCCTTAAAGTTTGAATCCCCATGAAAGCTATATAATAAAAATGAATATATGCCTCAGTGTCATTGAAAAAAAAAATTGGCACATTATCCAGAACAAAAAAAATGATTTTTCTGACAGCCCTTCAAATTTCTTGAGGGTGGTGGGATTCTTAAAACAAATTTAAATGTAGTCCCTGCAAACTAGATCTATGAAATTAAATGGTGCAAAAAATATACAAATTACTCAGGAAATTTTAAACTTCACTTTAAATTTAGTTTAAATTAAAATTAAATTTTGCTTTGTAGTAGAAAAGGCAACTGAGATTATTTAACATATAGAGCATGGAACTGAAATAACCTCTTGGTTTAACCGTAAGCTTGCATTGTTTTAGGGAAGGGGATAATATAACACCAATTGTATTCATTTGATATCAGGGATAAAGCTGCATTGTTGATGAAATGCCAGAAGCGTGTGCCAGCCCAAACCATGAGCATGCACAATTCCTAACCTTAAAGTAACGTTGTGAGAAAGTTCCAGTAGGATGGTAAAAGTTCAGATTGAACATTATGCTGGACACATCTCCTGTATGCAGCTATGTTTCACCTATTTCAATAATGAAGGCAGCTTTATGTTTGGAATTCCAACATTTTAAAGCTCTTTCTTGGGATGTAAGTGTCACTTGTAAGGCGGTTTCATTGACCTTAGTTACCTTCATGTGATGGTAGATGGACATTTGTCTTGCTTTGGCTATTGCATATTTTTCCCTTTTGCAAAAATATATTTTATTTATAAAATACAACATCACTTGACTGTTCAAAATTGGGATTACTTAAGCTACAAAAAATTCAGTTTCTTCTATTACAATATGTTAATCATTACATTTACAATTAATATTTTCCATGCTCATTAGATGTCAACTGCACAGTCTCACAACTTTATCACAGATTCCAGCTCCTGGGCATACTATGGCTAAAGGGTTTTAGATAGTGACCTTTCACCACTGTGACTTTGGGATTTGAAAAGCAGAGAAAATGAGAGTTTTTCAAACCCACCTAGCCATAATGTAAGAGTTTCTATGCAGTGTTCTTTCTGCAGGATGATTGAAGACTCCTTGTAGCTGGGCATCTTTTACCATTTTTACCAGGAGTCTGGATGTGGTCTCCAATTACCTGTGAGCTCTGTTAGATCATCCAGCCACATTCATGATGTAAGTTGAAGTGGCTGCCAGAAAGATGGTCCTGGACATCACCAGCAGCAGTCAGAACTGTTGAAGGATGGCCAACTTCTCCTCATTAAAACAGGAATACTTGCATAAATTAACTAGGTTGCTCCTGCTTTAATCACTTGTGCATACTTCATTTTGGACATGTCTTTTAAAGATGGCTGACCTCCTCCCACAGTTTGCTGCTCCTGCTCTCCTTTCAGTTCTCTGTAAATGTCGCCATGCTTGTAGTATTGACATAAATATGCAGGCAGTGGATGGCCATGTCTCCAGCTTTGCCTCAAGCATCAAATAGGTTTGACTTGCTCTGATGTCAAAACTGGATGCTGCATGGAGGATGGTTCCAAGAACATCCAGCTTCAAGATCACCCTGATGTGCCATTTATTTGTACAGATCCCATCCCATTCCTTAACATCTGTGCTGCTTCCAGTCAACTTCATGTACTCAGCGAAGAACCTGAAACACAGCCATCACTGGGTTGTATATGAATGGTTCCCCTCACATTCTATTGCAATGGCAGAGAGAACAGAGGGTACATCATGAGGATTGACAGTGGCGCCTCACTTCCTCTCTCTTTGGAAACTGTCAGAAGCCACCAAGAGCTCAAACATCATCAACGTCATTGTATCATTACTCCAAATTCAACATTAATGTCCACCCAAACATTGATGACTCACAACCAGACTTACACTTGATGTTTGCCAAAAGGCCATTGTTACTATAAGGTTCTTTAATCTGTGAATAATGGGAGAATGGGCGTTAAAATGTTCTAAGTTGTCTTGGGGGAAAAAAGACAAATGAGTTGTTAGCACAGATATGATTGGGCATGAAGGGTATAACAGGCCATTGAATATGTTCGTGGCGTGGCATGAGTTGACTTTCAATTAGCGAAAGTCTATAAAGGGCCATGCAAGGTATTGAAGGGCTTGAGTGAGTATGCAGAATACAAAGGGGCCATTGGGTGTGTGGAGCAGACTTGAATTAGTATGAGTCAGACTTTTGCTCTTGCCTCTAAAAAGTTTCTTGAATCTAGACTACAGTTCATGTCTTCAGTGAGACTCATGAACATCATAGAATTGGATTGCATGGGATACCAAGGTTCTCATTACCTCTTCCTGGTCATAAAGTAGAAAGAGACCCTTGAAAGAACAGCTGTTCTGCTGTTATTGGATGATCCATTAATGGGCTGGAGGTAGGATTTCCATTCCTCAGACACAGGAAGTCTCACCTTACAGAGCTATTGGCCAATCAGTTCTAGGTCCAAACAGTACCTGGGGTGTGTGATGACCATGTTGGGATGATCCAACATCCTCTTTGGATTTCCATGGAACTGAAGAAATTTTGCTGTGGAGTCAGGCTGATAGGCCTGATGAGATAGTAAGGAGATTGGTGTGCTGGGTTTGAAGGTGTGATCTTGCCTTGTCAGGGGTGGGGCAGGAGGGGAGTGTGATTAGGAAGTACAGATTAGTGCCTCCAGTGGGCACAAGACACCCCAAACACTCAGTCCTACACCAAGCCCTACGCCAACCAGCTCATAAAGCTGCTAGACATTCTCCCTGATGTTGGCCCTCTTCCCTTGCCACAGGCAAAACGGGTGTGGGTTGAATAGGGACCTTGACTATTAATTGGTGTTTTCAAAGTCTCAACTGACTGAAGGATGTCTAGTGCTACATGATGCCTCCTTGAATCCACTTCCATAATTTCATACAGGTCAGGAGGTGATTGGAAGGCATTGGGACAGTCACATGCTGAATTCTACAATCCCCTAAACCCCCCTCCCCCCAAGCTCCAGCCTGTGGTGGCTCAGCTCCATGATAAAAAAATAGCCAGGGACAACGAGGCATCTTGCTTTTATTGCTCAGACCTTTAACGATAGGTGTTGGGAAGTCATGTTGAGGTTGTACAGGACATGGGTAAAGACTCTTCTGGAGTACTGTATTCAGTTCTGGTCACCCTGTTATAGGAAGGATATTATTAAGCTGGAGAGGGTTCAGGAGAGATTTACCAAGATGTTGCCAGATATGGAAGATCTGAGTTAGAAAGAAAGGCTGGATAGGCTGGGACTTTTTTCACTGGAGCATAGGATGAGAGGTGACCTTATAGAGGTTTATAAAACTATGACGGTTATAGATAGAGTTAATGGTAGGTGTCTTTTCCCTAGGATAGAGGACTTTAAGACTGGGGGCACATTTTTAAGGAGAGAGATTTCAAAAAGACATGGGGGCAATTTTTTACACAGAGGGTAGTTTGCATGTGGTTTGCCTGAGGAAGTGGTGGATGTGGACAAAATATAACTGTTTAAAAGACACTTGGATAAGTGTATGAGGAGGAAAGTATTGGAGCGATAATGTTGGGAATAGTTTAGTTTGGGATTATGTTCAGCATGGACTGGTTGGATCAAAAGATATGTTTCCATGTTGTATGACTCTATGAGGAGAAAGTGAGGTCTGCAGATGCTGGAGATCAAAGTTGAAACTTTATTGCTGGAACAGCACAGCAGGTCAGGCAGCATCCAGGGAACAGGAGATTCGACGTTTCGGGCACAGGCCCTTCTTCAGGAATGAAGAAGGGCCTGTGCCCGAAACGTCGAATCTCCTGTTCCCTGGATGCTGCCTGACCTGCTGTGCTGTTCCAGCAATAAAGTTTCAACGTATGACTCTATGACTCTATCTACATCTGCATTCATTCCAAAGGAGAGGAGTGCAGGGTGTAGGCTCACTGGACTCACTACCTGGAGCTTTATCTAACACTCTGAAAATTTGGGATGGCAGGAAAGAGGAGAGAAATCTGGAATCAAGTCCAAACTGCCATTTATAGATGGATCCAGAGTCTTTCTGACCCTGCAAAAATACAGGCCACACTGAGTTGGAATGATACTGTAAAAATGCCACCGATTATTGCTAGTAATGAATCTCATACATAAAAAGAATTCAGAAATTACAGAATTTTATATATCGGTGTAATCAGCATTTAGGTCTATGAGCCTGAGCTGTTTAATACAGAGGTCAGAATCATAATTCATTTTGGAAATGGATTTTAGACCATGCTGTTAATTTTCCCCATTGATTGTATATGCAGACAAGTCCTGATGGTTTTTCAGCTGAAGAAGTTGGTGATTGAGGAATGTAGCAAAATCAATGGAATTTCATTTTCAAGCTGCACTTCATGATGCTGCGGTTCAGAATAATGCACTGGAATAGTAGTAAATCATCAAGATACTAATTTGGAAATAGAAGTGCAATTTCGCTGGTGATGGCATTTCTGCTAAGTTTAAAAGCAACATTAATTGAAAAAAAAACAACATAAAATTTCTGTACTTCTGTTCATAAAACAGCAATTTAAACTCCTGATGCAATATTACACCATAAATATCTGTTCTAATTTATGCAATTTAAGGAACAAAATAGTGCAGTGTCATTTATCCAACTTGTTTTCTGAACTTGTAGGTTTATCTGAACTTACAGGTTTGAACTCAGGCATTCTGGGGCTAAAAGTGCTGAAAACGACCAGATATGACTTATATTGATAAAATGTCGAGCTGGAAAGATACAATAGATCAAGCAGGAAACTTGACATTTTGGGTCAACACCCTTCATCAGGACTCACCATTGACTTTCCTGCACTTCCAGATCCACTTTTTATCAACTCTAACTTCCAGCATTTGCAGTCCTTACTATCACTAAGACAGGATTTATCTGTCCATTATCATCGAAAAGGAACCAGTCAGAGTAACCCAGACTGTCTTTATCCTGCTTTGTGGTTTCAGCTGCAGTTGCAACAATTGGCAGATTTCAGTCATGTAACTGAAGTTGAGGTAGGTGTATGGCTCCTTATCCACCCTCAGTGGAGAGTCCTTTGCCTCTCTCTTCTAATAACTTGTTCTGCTCTGGATGCCCTGTCTATACTCTTCAAGTAATACTCAATTACTAGAGGAAATGCTCTCAGGCCAACCAGGTCAGGAAGTACCTGACTTCAGCAGGAATTTTTAGATGAACAGAGAAGTACTTCATCGCCAGATTGATCACGCAACTTATTCAAACTTCAAAAAGACATACAATTACACTAGTAACCAGACAAAATAATGCAGCAGTTTACCCATAAGTAATCATGGCTCTATTAGACAGTATCACCATTCAACTGGAAATATGTTTTGTTATCTAAGCCTCATTAATCTCATGTCATCAGAAAAGTTAAAGGAATTAATTAAGTTACTCAAAGTCTCCAATTTGTATGTCCAAGGGACTTAGTTTAATGGAAAACATTGACCTTGTTTCTGTACTTAAGATGAACTACTTTTTATTTCATTTAAATAAATGCTAACCAAGGATAAACTAAAGTTATCAACATATAAATTGGCTAGATGAAACACTAATCCCCTTCTTAAACTCTGATGTACATTGAGACAGACATAAACAAACAAATACAGATAATGTGAGTAGAGATAGAAATACCTAGGAAACTCAGTTCAATAGCACCACTCCACAGAGTTTGATGAGCTGTGCCTTTTGCTTCTTCAAAGACCTTCTGTTCTTCATATACTTCATATGCTTTCAGTTCTTTGCTGAAAACATGGGTAGTTGACACAGTCCTTCAGTCACTGGCTAGAGGCAATGGTTTCTAGCAAATGATGGGAGAGGATAACTAGCTAGCTTTCAGTAATTGATTACTTCATTTCAGAGAAGGAGAGAAATAGATGCTGCCTCTTGCATTCTGGAAACCTTCTGCCTCTGTTTTATTCAACCACTCTCTATTCACCCATCCAGAAGCCAATCAGAGAGCTGTTGTCATGTTCATGATTCCTGGCTTCCGCAACAAGTCTTGATTGTCTGCAATCTGTCTCTGGGTAAAGCTTGCATGCATATGGCCAAACTCTATGAGTGCAGTTATATATTTAAAGGCACTTCAGCTGACTTTTAAAGGGGGAATAAGCTGTCATGAGAACCAACTGGAAAAAGGAGACCTCAATATTGAATTCTCCAATTTCAAACAATCTTCCCACACACCCCCGACTCTCTTTCCAGACCCGCCTCCTCCCTTCTATTCCTCCTAGACAACCCTTCCTTCCAGATACCAAACAAATTCATTCCTCCCATCAACCAGACAGGTCATGCCTACCATCTGTATTCACCTATCACTACCTCACCATTCGGACCCTCTTCCAAAGATGACCCTCCCCCTTCCCTTTATCTGAAGCTCCCCCTATCCCCACCTTCATTCCTGAAAAAGGGTTACACCCAAAACAACGACTTCTCCATATCCTGATGTTGCTGGGCTAATTATGTTCTTCCAGCCTCCTGCTTGTCTCTTAACGAGAAAATAGTGAGCCGAGCTTCCAAGTCAGTGCTGCAGTGGAACAGCTGATGCAGCATCGGAAGATGCATCATAAACCGGGCACAAATAAGGCTGCTTTATTCTGGAGACCCAGACATTATGAAAATAAATGCACAGGAATACATAGTTCCTCAAAGATGACGCTCCTCAACTGATTTCCAAAGCAGGTTCCTACCTCAAGTATCCAAGTATCAAGCTTCCTTCTGAAGCTATTACCCTGTACTTCCTTCAAACATTGCACAGACCTTTAAAGCTTGTAACATACTTGGCATGACTAAACACATAGTGAAATGGCACACATACAGACTGATACTTACATATTAAACTACCGTCACATTTAAAATCCTGCCTAGACATTAACTTGGCGAAAGTGAGGACTGCAGATGCTGGAGATTAGAATCAAAAAAAGCACAGCAGGTAAGACAGCAGCCGAGGAGCAGGAAAATCGATGTTTCTGGCGGGAGTCTTTCATCGGGGCTAGACATTAGCTTGTCCCAGTTACTGACACATACAATAGATTACAGAATGAGAATGTATCTGTTGCTAGATGTGTATCACCCAACTTACAACATCTCAAAGGAAAATGTGTGGCTTTCAAGGCAAGATGTCATGTAAGAGGAGAACAGACATAATCTGAAATGATCGGAGGACAGAAACCTGAACTATAAAGATATGCCTCTCTAGTCTACACGTGCCAGCATCTGAGTCTGCTTCTCAACTCCTGTGTTAGCCCTCTTAGACTTTCACAAGAAAATAATGTCTATCCCACTGGGCTTGCAAGTTATCAATTTAAATATTTCAATCAATGTTGAGAGACAGCTGGAGCTTGTCAGAGTGAATCAGTAGCAAGGATTCAAACAGCTGATTGCAGGAAATCTTGGGGCAAGATTATCTTTAAGGGAATGTGAAAGTTTCTGAAGTTCACAGTTACATACTTCCTCATTTGGTGTATCAGTGATATTGGTTCAGATTTTACTGTGCTAATAAAAGTGGCCTGACAATATTCATAGCCATTCTAATGACAAGATGGTCAGAATCTTGGAAGGTGCATGTGTTATAGCTGCAATAGGCCAATCCAAACTCCGCCAGGGCACTTACTTTTGAGCACCAGTCTCAGGATGAAAATGTTACAACTGCCTTTTCTTTACAGAATGGTTCAACACGGCAGTTTGTAGGTGCAAAGATTCTCCATAAATAATTTGAGAATATTTAGTTAACACACAGGACCAGAAGAAACATTTTAACTTTCAAAGCATCTATTGGACCATTTCAACACTCCTCAACTTTAATTAACAAGACGTTTAAATGTCTTTTTTAACAATGTTTGATGTTTTGAATGGTTGTATATATTTTAATTTTCAACATGATTTATTAATGTTTAAGTATTTAAGTGGATATGGCTTTTAATCAAGATTTCTCGCAATTTATAAGATATTTAAAAACATAAAATTTTCTAACAAGACTTCTCACATTGCTTAAACATTCATGATTTTGAACTGATTTAAAATGTTTAATTCAAGATTCTGATAATTTAAAAAAAACAATTGTGCAAAGTTATTGATTTTTAAAGTGATTTTGATCAAATTTGTCAGGGTTGATCCTATTTTACAAATATTTTACATCAATAAACCTATGCTGCCAAAATTGTGAAACAACTTACTTTTCACAGTTCTATGACCATGATTTCTGTTTATGACAGTATGTGATTTGTTTTTAATCACCATATTGGAAAATGCTGAAAGGGAATGTCATGGCTACTACTTTTTTGTTCATTCATTGGATGCGAATGTCCCTTGTTATGCCAGAATTTATTGCTCATTGCAAATTTCCTTTGAGAAGGTGGTAGTGAGCTGGCTTCTTAAATTGCCATGGTCCTTGGGTTGTAACTACAGACATAGTGCTGTTACGTAGGGAATTCCAGGATTTTGACCCAACAACAGTAAAGAAACGGTGCTGTATTTCCAAGTCAGGATGGTGAGTCTCTTGGAGGGGAACTTGCAGGTGATAGTGTTCCTATCTATCGGCTGTCCTTGTCCTTCTAAATGAAAGTGGTCATGGATCAGTGCAGAAATTTCATAGACATGACACAATGCTACCACTGTAAGTCAATGATAAAGAGAGTGAATACTCAAGGTGATGGATGGACTGCCAATCAAATGGTCTCCTTTGTCCTAGATGGTGCCACGCTTCTTGGGAGTTGTTCGAGCTACATTCATCTGGGAAGTGGAGGATATGCAATTATACTCCTAACTTGTGCCTCGTATATTCCCTCTTTAGTGAAATTGTTATCCACCTCATCCCATTAAGTTCAGCAAGTTTATTTTTAAATTGAAAATCAGTGGTGTGCACAATGGCATAGCTATAAACCACAAATTCTGTGCTGATTCATAGTCAAGAACATAAGATGATATGAAATAGGAGTAGGATTCAGCCACTCAATACATCAAGCTTATTCTACCATTCAAAAAAATTGCAGCTGACCTTACTATTAGCATCATGGCTCAGTGGTTAGCACTGCTGCCTCACAATGCCAAGGACCTGGGTTCAATTCTTGCCCTTGGGCAACCATCTGTGCAGAGTTCAGACATTCTCCCTATGTCTGTCTGTGCTTCCTCCCACATCCAGAGATATGCAGGTAGCAGGGTTACTGGGATGGGGTGGATCTAGGTGGGATGCTCTTTGAAGAGTCAGAGTGGAATTGCCTATTTCCCCATGGTAGAGATTCTGTAATTCTAACACAAAGCTTTAATGGTTCTCATAAATCTCTGTTTTCCATTATTACTGTCATTTTACTTCATTTTCCTGTTTGACTGTGTTAGCTGCAACTGCCCTGTCAATCAAAAATCTGTTTGACTGAGCCTGGTCTATTTTCAGTGACACAATCTCCACTGCTCCCTGGGGAAGAGAATTCCAAACATCAACCACCTTTTGAGAGAAGAAATCTCTGCTTATTTCAGTTATCAATGGGATATCCCATAAATTGAAACTGTGCCCAGGGAGCTTGATTCCCCCAACAGGGACATCATTCACCATCTACCCTTGATAAGCCCCCTCAGAGTCTTGTTCGCCCTGGAGGTAGGTTTGCTTGCTGAGCTCGAAGGTTCGTTTTTAGACATTTCATGATGTTTCAGTGCTCCAGAAAGTGGTATGGTCCACTTTCTTTTTATGTGTTTATGTTTCCTTGGGTTGGTGATGTCATTTTCTGTGGCAATGTCATTTCCTATAGTGATGTCAATTAATGTTCTTTTCCTCAGGGGGTGGTAAATGGGGTCCAAGTCAATGTGTTTGTGGATAAAGTTCCAGTTAGAATGCCATGCTTCTAGGAATTCTTGCGCGTGTCTCTGTTTGGCTTGTCATAGGATGGATGTATTGTCCCAGTTGAAGTGGTGTCCTTCCTTATCTGTATGTAAGGATACTAGTGACAGTGGGTTATGCCTTTTTTTAACCTAAATATATAAATAAAAAGTAGGTCATACTACCAGTGATTCATCCAGAGACTCACTGATGATGTTACCTAGTAACGTCTGAAAATGAACCTTCCAACTCAGCGAGCAAACCTACATCTAGAATCTCAACCTCAAAACTCATGATTTGGAACATATTGTCTAGCTATCACCATTGTGAACAGCTAACCTGAGAATGCAACTTTTTAAAAAATGGTTTTGTGATTTATACATGAAAGAAGTGAAACTATCATGGTATTCAAACAGATGAAAGACTTAACAGACAATCAATTTTTCAATGTATAATTTCAGTTACATCACACTGTAAATTTTTGCTATAAATTCTGTGTGTTAGGATTGAGCCCTCCACTATCACCTGATGAAGCAGCAACGCTCTGAAAGCTAGTGTGCTTCCAATTAAACCTGTTGCACTATAACCTGGTGTTGTGTGATTGTTAACTCTCAAAACTTGTTAGTCTTGTTCATGTTATACAATCCCCTGTTTTAAATTCCACTGAATATCGGCCCGAACTGTTTAACCTTTCCTCATACCTTCATTCCAGGAAACTACTCAGAAGGAATCCCTGCCAAGAGATTAATTGCAGGAGGACAGTCACCATGAGGGAAGGTAGAGCACACAGTCGTTTTGGGAATTGGGAATCAACCCTGGAGGTGAAATGAAACCATTTTGAGCAACTCGCATCAATTAGGGAGTAGGCAGCAACAAATCTGAGTGCAATCCATTATGGCAGCAAAAATCTCAAGCAACTTTCATAAAAATGGCCCTCAATAACTCATGCATATTTTCCCCGAATGGAGCCAAGTATCTCCTTCATTATAGGTGGCAATGCATGGTTATCTCTCAACTTGATTTGTGGACAAAAGCAGGAATTGGCAGTAAGCTGGTGTGAGTTTCTCTATTATTTACATCAGGAGCTCCAACCTACAAAACAGAGATCAAAAATTGAAGCAAATGATACAGTAGCAGTAAGTCAAGCAGGATAGCCTGTTGCTTGCTTGTGGCCCGGCTGTCACTCTATTTTTAAGTGGAAGTGAGACTGAAGCCCTTCCATGTGTCTATTCGAAGGAGACGCGTAATTGCTTAGCAATGGCAAGAAAATTGAGACTTCCTCATTTGACAAGTGAGAAGTGGTTGGATGGGATGTTACGTTTTTGCACAACAGTCTATGAAAGTTCTTCCAGTCACCCAATTTAACATTCATATAGATTTAACTAGACAATTGCAATACTCTCCAATATGGCATTGTAATTCACATAAAACCTTGCTGCCCTTACCCTAAAATACATCAAATCTTATCCATTAATCACTGTAGAGCTGACTGTAGGGAAGCGTATTGCTCCCTTGTCCAGGAACATCAAATATATCTTCATGTGACTCAATGCCATTTTCTCTGCTAATACTCCTGTGAGGAGCCTTGCGATATTTTAACTATATTAAAGGTGCTACACAATTGCAAGTTGCCTTAGTTTTTGAATATAATGCAGCATGAGTTCAGCTGCTGAGAAAATTTCTTATGTAATTGAAATGCACTCCATCATATTTGCCTTGTTCGGATAGATGTTGCTAAATTAAATCTTCAGGTCCCTGGTTGACTACCTTGGCTTGACACTAGGGGACAGAAGGTGGTGGTGGAAGTTTATTTTCTTCAACTATAGATCTGTGACCAGCAGTGCTCTGCAGGGATCAGTGCTGGGTCCATCGTTGCTGCCATTTACATAAATATTTGGATGAAAATATAGGAAGCATGTTTAGCAAGTTTGCAGATGACACCAAAATTGGTGGTACCTTGGACAGTGAAGAAATTTATCTAAGAGTACAATGGGATCAATTGGACCGAAGAGTGGCGGATGGAATTTAATTTAGATAAATGTGACGTGTTGCATTTTGGTGAGACTAAGACAGGATTTACTCAATTAACACTGGAGCTCTGGGGAATGATGTTGAATGGAGAAGCTTGAGTTCAGGTACACAGTTCCTTGAAAGTAGTGTCATAGGTAGACAGGGTGATGAAGAAGGCATTTGGCACGCTTATCTTCATTGGTCAGAGCATTCAGTATAGGTCTTCAGATGTGGCTGTACAGAATGTTGGATCACTGTGTACAGTTCTTTTCATCCTGCTATAGGAAGGATATTAGTAAATTGGAAAGGGTGCAGAAAAGATTTACAAGAATGTTACCAGGACTGTAAGGTTTGAGTTATAAGAAGAGGCTGGATAGACTAGGATTTTCTTCTGTGGAGCATGGGAGGTTGAGGGGTGACCTTAAATAGGTTTACAAAATCATGAGGGACATAGGTAATGTGAACAGCAAAATTATTTTCCCTACTGTAGGGGATTTTAAAATTAGAGGGTATAATTTTAAGGTGAGAGGAGAAGGATTTAAAATGGACTTGAGAGACAGAGGGTGGTTAGTGTGTGGAACAAACTGCAAGAGGAAGTGGTAGAGGTGGGTGCAATTAAATCTAAAATCCATTTGGGCAGATACATGAATATGAAAGCTTTAGAGGGATATGGGCCAAATGCAGGGCTAGTTTAATTTGGGAAACCTGATCACATGGACAAGTTGGACAATAAGGTCTGTTTCCATGCTATATGACTCTATGACTGTGCTGTGTGTGCTACCGTTGCTACCTCTGAGATATGTTGTTTTTTTGGGGAATGATATAGTCTCTTGTGTGCAAGGGCAGCTATTGTCTTGTCTAATGCGAAAGGTCTTGTAAGGTACAAGGTGTGGTTTATTGCTTCTCTGCAACTTTCTCTAGGTTATATGAATAGGCGCTAGATTACAATGAAGATTTTTGGGTGGGCAAAGTGTTTGATCTGTCTGCTACAAAAACTTACTTTACCCACCCTGCCTCCCATCCTTATGATATCATAATGGGTGGTGCATATTGCATTCAGTCAAATATTAATAATTTTAGATGCATATGCAACAGATGATTTACAAGAAAGTGCTTCAGTTCAACATCTCCTCAGAAAGACAGCATTTCTGCCAGTGTAGCATTCCAGCAGCATAACTTTGAAAATTCTGCCTCGCTCAAGACTTCCCAAAGTGGACAGTGTGGTTGAGACGCCAAGTTTACAAGCCTTAAAATGGGGACAGGAAGGGAAACGGTTTGGGAAGCGCTGGTCTAAGTTATACCTTTAAGTCTTTAGATTGGGATTGAACCAACAACTTCTGACACAGAGGTAAGAGTGCAAACAACTAAGTCATAGTGAACAAAGGTGCCCAAGTTAGTTCTACCCACACAGACCGCTTTGGAAATTAGGCTTGATCTTGGAAGGTCAGGTTCATGACTTTGTTTGTGGAGAAGGCCATCTTAGGGTTTAATTAGGGATTGAAGGTGGATCCTTAACATGATGGCATCCCTTTGTTACCAATTGGTCATTTAACATTCTGGGCACAATATCAGCTACAGGTATAATATCTTTGTAATCCTGAGGCCTCTTAACTGAGAGGAGCTTTAGACTCATGGCTGTTCACCCAAGAGGTGTGCAACCATGAATTGAAACTTGGAGGAGGGCATGGGGATCCTGGGCTGCCCATTGATGCCTAGGACCTACTTAATGCAATCTTCTGATAGGCTTATGAAGGAAACCACCTGAAAATGACAGGAGGCCATTCAATTTGCTAAGGGGTTCCATTGCAGCTGTAAGGTTATTGCAGAATACCTCTATGTACAGATGGAGTGCATATCAGCAACGACAAAGGAGGCAATACTGAAAATGTAGAGGGAGTCATTCTTGTTGT
Organism: Chiloscyllium plagiosum; assembly: GCF_004010195.1. NCBI lineage: Eukaryota > Metazoa > Chordata > Chondrichthyes > Orectolobiformes > Hemiscylliidae > Chiloscyllium > Chiloscyllium plagiosum. The sequence goes on from NC_057715.1 coordinate 26,716,559, forward strand.
GGGGTCAAGAAGGAGGAGAATGGGTTACGATCGAGCCCACCTCTGGACGTATCTTCCTGTCAGCTGGACTAGACTCCAAGCAGTCTGAGATCACACCACATAAAAACGATTAGTTGTAGTGAGATGTTGTTAATAGCTACAGCTCCCAGGCAGCAAAGCAAAGAGGCTTGAAACAAATCACCTTTAATATGGAATCAATTGATTCTCTTGTAGCAATAAAATGTATCATTACAGCTGGAGGTGAAGACTGCAAGTGAGCATCAAAAAAAGAATGTGAAAATATGTTCCTCTTGGAATTTTAGCGCTCCCATGTACATATAAAAGAATTGCTGAAAAGACATGAATTTTGTTGATGCTTTGCAATGCTGATTGTGACAACAATTTATGGATTCCCGTATTCAACCTTTCCTGATTTTGCTGTAGAATGGCATGTAAATAATGACTGTTTTTACCACCCATTGCATTGACAACACATTACTGCCATGTCAGTCTTACACAAGTTTGGACAAAGCAGAAATTTACCAGAAGGGCTACAACAGTGTTATAAACAAGAAAAATGAAATGAATAAAGTGTAAACCAGAAGTGAATTCCTGTTTTGAACTCACTGCCAGTGGGTTGCAGCAGCTAAGTTCTACATTGGAGCCAGTGGCTCAGACTTCGATTCACACCCTCTGATGTGAATATATGCTTGCAATGTGGAGAAAAGCTGTTTATCAATCTGTAAATCTTTCCAACACTCTATGGCAGGCAGTAAGAGAGGGAGAGGTGCCTGGTTGACGATTTGTGGTGGCATTTCTCAAGCTGTTACTGCTGGTGATAAGCTGGTGATTTGTCCCAGGGAAAAGTAACCATGGAATCAGATAAAAACATGAGTGTCATCTGTTTCACATGTCATCAGACAAGATTTACAAGGATGTTGCCAGGGCTGGAGGATTTGAGCTAAAGGGAGAGGGTGAATAGGCTGCGGCCATTTTCCCTGGAGCGTCGGAGGCTGGCAGACGACCTTATAAAGGTTTATAAAATCATGAGGGGCATGCTTAAGATAAATAGACAAAGTATTTTCCCTGGGGTGGGGCATGTCCAGAACTAGAGGGTATAGGTTTAGGGTGAGAGGGGAAAGACATCAAAGGGACCTAAGGGGCAACTTTCTCATGCAGAGGGTTGAGTGTGCATGGAATGAGCTGCCAGAGGGTGTGGTGGAGGCTGGTACAATTGCAACATTTAAAAGGCATCTGAATGGGTATATGAATAGAAAGGGTTCAGAGGGATATGGGTTATGTGTTGGCAAATGGGACTAGATTGCGTTGGGATATCTGGTCGGCATGGACATGTTGGACTGAAGGGTCTGTTTCTGTGCTGTACATCTCTATGACTATATGACTCTATGACATAGGAAAGCTGAAAATTTACATAATATCATTCTATACTAATACCAGTTTACTTTTCACAAAACATGTACTGTATTCTCAAGTTAATTTATAGTGCTCAATCCAAGTCTCAATATTAGCAGTCGGAGATAACTGCTGTCTTAGAGGACTGCTATTAATGAGCTTCATCCCAGCCCTATGTCAGCAATGGAGAGTGATACTTGCAACTTAAGTTCTAATTGGTGATAATACTTCAGCAGTTCTAGCAGGCCCTGTATTAATAGGACAGCCCTCATGCTTGGAATTGTGCTCAAATTAGCTCAATAATTTAATCAGAATTAATACCCCAAAGCAGCAACCAATATAGCAAACAGGAAGAGTGTAACCCTTAGCTCTAAACAGACACATGATAGGAATTAGCCAACAGGAAGTACAGGAATAGACTCATCCGATTGTTGAAGACTGTCAACAGATGAGAGAGCAGATGCTGGGGGGAGTGTACAAACTTACCAAGATAAGACCAGAATAAAGGTCTTCAAATAAAGTGTTCAAATAAAAGCATAAAGAGTTAAATGGCCAGATGATAGTATGAAAAAAAATTTGATTATTGTGAATATTAGTTATCAATTACTGATAGTGTATATTAAAATTCATGCTTCCATTTTATTGACCTACTATTTTCTATATAATATTATAGAGTCATAAAGTCATAGAGATGTACAGCACGGAAACAGACACTTCGGTCCAACCCGTCCATGCCGACCAGATATCCCAACCCAATCTAGTCCCACCTGCCAGCACCCGGTCCATATCCCTCCAAATCCTTCCTATTCATATACACATCCAAATGCCACTTAAATGTTGCAATTGTACCAGCCTCCACCACATCCTCTGGCAGCTCATTCCATACACATACCACCCTCTGCGTGAAAAAGTTGACCCTTAGGTCTCTTTTATATCTTTCTCCTCTCACTCAGTACCTACGCTCTCTAGTTCTTGACTCCCCGATCCCAGGGAAAAGACTTTGTCTATTTATCCTATCCATGCCCCTCATTATTTTGTAAACCTCCATAAGGTCACCCCTCAGCCTCTGGCAATCCAGGGAAAACAGCCCCAGCCTGTTCAGCCTCTCCCTGTAGCTCAGATCCTCCAACCCTGGCAACATCCTTGTAAATCTTTTCTGAACCCTTTCAAGTTTCACAACATCTTTCCGATAGGAAGGA
>NC_057715.1:26719664-26739422 GCF_004010195.1 Chiloscyllium plagiosum
CTTTGTTACTTCTTCAAAAAACTCAATTAAGTTTGTGAGACATGATTTCCCACACACAAAACCATGTTGGCTATCCCGAATCAGTCCTTGCCTTTCCAGATACATGTACATCCTGTCCCTCAGGATTCCCTCCAACAACTTGCCCACCACTGAGGTCAGGCTCACCCATCTATCGTTCCCTGGCTTGCCTTACCACCCTTCTTAAACAGTGGCACCACGTTTGCCAAACTCCAGTCTTCCGGCACCACACCTGTGATTATCGATGATACAAATATCTCAGCAAGAGGCCCAGCAATCACTTCTCTAGCTTCCCACAGAGTTCTTGGGTACACCTGATCAGGTCCTGGGGATTTATCCACCTTTAACCATTTCAAGACATCCAGCTCTTCTGCCAAGAAAAATGTGCATGGCAATTTAAAATCCTATTGAAAATGGAATTCTAAAAGTTGCTATTTCACTGGTTCCAGTGTTCACAGATTTGAGATTTCAAGATGGCAGCAGAGTAGAAGGGCTGTGTGCAGGCTCTTGCCTGGAACTTATTCGTCCATTCTTCCATGCTCTTTTTCTTTTTTCTCTTTCTTTTTGCTTATGTTCTTTTCCTTTCATATTTTTTCTTCCATTTTTCTTTTCTTTGGAGCCTTTTCTAGCCAGTTATTCGGTGAAATTAGCATGGCATCTAGAGCAGGCCATGTGTGGAATGGCAGCTCCCCATGGTGGTTGGAGACGAAGGTGGATCCAGCTTCTCACAGCGACCGGAGGCAGTGCTGGCAGTGCCAACAGGGATATCCTCCGGGCATTCGGGCCTGCGGCAGCAAAGTTCCTCCAGTGATTGAAGGCAGCGGCAGCAAACCATTCAAGATGGCTGTGCCAGCTATCTTGGAGGAGGGCAGCCAGAGCAGGCTCTTGGACTCTTGGTACAGTAGCAGAGCCAGGGACTCCTGGTTGCAATAGACCCAGAGCAGAACCAGCCACTTCTGGTAGCAGTGGGCCTAGAGTGGACCAAGGGACTCCTGGTTGCATTAGGCCCAGAGTGGAGCCAGGGATTCCTGATTGCAGTCAGCCCAGAACAGAGCCAGGGACTCCTGGTTGCAGTCAGCCCGGAGTGGAGCCAGGGACTCCTGGTTGCATTAGGCCTAGAGAGGAGCCAGGGACACCTGTTGCAGTTGGCCCAGAGTGGAGCCAGGGACTCCTGGATGCATTAGGCTCAGAGCAGAGCCAGAGACTCCTGGCTGCAGTAGGCCCAGAGTGGATTCAGGGACTCCCGGTTGCAGTAGGCCCAGAGCGGAGCCAGGGACTCCTGGTTGCATTAGGCCAAAAGCAGGGACTCCTGGCATTGGCAAGTTGGTGGTTGCAACAGCGGTAGTGTGGAATTCCCGGAGCTGGGACTCCTGTTGTCATGAAGGTGGCAGCAGAGGCTGGGACTCCTGGCTGCGAGACGAATGTGGGTTTCTGGACCTGGCATCAGCAGCGGCATTGGTGAGTTGGGCTCAGCAGCAAACAAATGGCACCTATGGTTGCTCCTACATTGATGGGTCTGGCGCAGATGGTGGCAAGGCAGTGGAGGAGATGTGGTGGCACAGGTGTCTTTGGTGAGCCAGCGCTGGGCTCAGGGTCCTCTTTCAGTTATACCTTTTATCCTTTGTATTCTCAAAATATTCAAAATAGCAGCGGATTGTAGTGACTGTTGAAGCTTTTCACTGTATGTTATTGTATTATTCGCTGTAAAATGCATGTGATATTAAGTAAACAATTTATCCTTCATCAGATGGCTGAAGGTAACAGAAAATGCAGCCTTGCAAGATCAGATTTCAAAGCACTCAGACTCCAGCATACAAAAGCAAAATCTGGCTCCCACCTGGCATTACTGAACCAATTGTTCTGTGTTGCTGCGATTCTCAATCTGATCTGCTGTAGTCTACCATGTTTTGAGACAAATATACAACCAACTAAGTGATTGAGCCTGCTGGATTCTAATAATTACTTCAAAATGGCAAAACCTACTCACAGAAAATATCAGTACTATATATTAAAGTACTGACAGGTGTCAACCCTTTGCACCAAGGTCAAACATACAACCACCTTTGGAAACAATGGTTTTCTTTTTTTCTTGGAATAAACTTTCATTGTGTTTATGTAGAAAACTGTGTGAATAGTCTCAGATGTATTGGATTGCAGAACTTAATTCTGGTAATAAGTGGGAAAGCAGTGAAATTTGGGTCCACCACTACCCTCTCTGAGTTAAAGTTAAAAATCACAAAACACCAGCTTTCCATCCAACAGGTTTATTTAGAAGCACTAGCTTTTGGAGCGCTGCTCCTTCATCAGGTGGTTGTGAAGTGTAAGGTCATAAGACACAGAATTTGCTATAAATTCTATTGCTATGATCTTACACTCTACAACCACCTAATGAAGGATCAGCACTCAGAAAGCTAGTGCTTCCAAATAAAGCTGTTGGACTATAACCTGGTACTGTGTGATTTTTAACTTTGTCCACCCCAGTCCAACACTGGCTCTTCCACATCCTGTCTGAGTTAGTTCTGGATGGCCTAGTTCACTTTTTCACTTTCCTCTATAATTTCTTCCCCTGAAAGCTGCACTTTCTCTTGACTGTCTAAGCTGTGGCTAACGCATCAAAGCTTATTTTCAATGTGTTTTCTGTCTTTTGACTTCAAACATAAACCCTATGAACTAATACTTGCAGTAGAATATGTGCAACATTCAGAACCTTGCACCAAGGATACCATACAACACATGAGATTGAGAACATTAGAAATAAACACAGGAGTTTAATTCAAATTGTTTGCTGTCTTTCCCACATTGCAAAATGTGGGAAAGGTGCTGTTTAATAGTGAATTCGATATTTTACTTACAAACTCTTTTCTGTAAAATATAATACAATATGATGGACAAACATTTGCCTCTTTCTTATTTGGATCTCCAATTAAATGTATATTTTTATATATCATTTCATCTGTCGGCTTTTAAGTCACTGGCAAACTTTGCTTTTAAGCAATGGTCTAGTTATTTCCTCCATGGTATTTGATCATAGTATGCAAACAGATTTAAAACTTTCTCTTTACTTCATCATTTTTGGAATATTATTCTAGGGTCAACATTTTCTCTATTTTGTAAGAGGTGAGACAGCAGGGGTTTTGCTATTTGTAGTCCAGACAATGATGATGATATAGATAAGGCCAGTTCCTGTGTGGTTAAACTTTGCTAATCTTCATTTTAACAGCAAAACAATAGTGAAACATCACAACTCATGGCTTCCTCAGGTAAAATTTAAGAATCATTGATGACATTTTTCCATGGCTTCCAAGCCATGATGACATTTTTCCTTGACTTACCTCCAATTTCAGATCGTCATTCTTTGCAGGCACGTTGTCCCAATTAGTCACATTCACAAATAATTTACATACAATTTAAGCAGGGCACATTGCTCTAGCATTGGCAACTGCAACATCAGCTGCTGAGGCTCTAATTTCAGGAACTCCCACTCCTAATCCTTTCTGCCTCTCTATTGCTTTTGAAAATATTTCTTAACAAATCACCCTCGGACCAAACAGTCCTACTATCTCAGTAAGAGGTTTGCTGCCAAATTTTGTTTGTTATTCTCTCTCCAGAAAGCCTTGTAGTGTTATACTACTTTGAAGATGCTAAATAAATGCAAATTGTTGTTGTTGCTGAGTTACGTACATGGCTGGCCAAACAATGTACTTTGCAATTTTCTGGTAACTGATTTAATTTTCTAATTGTTCTCCTCAAAAACAGCAAAATCAGTAACATCAATATGTATTTAACTCCTTTTTTAATTCTTCTTTTCATTGTCTATTATTGTTGGGATGTATTCAGAAAATACTTTTGCAAGATTTTTGTTTTGATCATCGAATTAAAGGTCTTTGCATAAAATTTCCAATTATTAATGGCTCATTTTGATTTATTCAATTGCTGGCTCTGGTCTTCTGTTAAACTGCAACTTGTTCTGGGTCACTATCACATCGAAATCTTTCATAAAGAGACTGTTTTTAATCAACTTGCATCCTACAAGCCCTGTGAAAGGAAATAGCAGTTACATTGCATAAATGAATGTGGGCAGCAAGACATGAGCTTCCTGTGTATCACTGTACCTTTATTCTCAACTCCCAGACACAAACCACATCGAACAGGCAGCAAAGTATTGGCCAGCTCATGGGTTGTTCCCAGTTTACAGTGACTTCAGCCCTGAATCTTGCAGCTAGAGTTAAGATATATAATAAAGAACATGACAAGGAGTCAAATGGAATCTGAAACTCAAATTGATAATGGAGGTGTTTGGAGGCTGAAATTGTCTTCGCAAGTCCCATGCTTATCATTGCTCAAATCAAATTCAAAGCTTCTTACGAAACCTTGATTATCTAAGTGGTATTGCAGAGAAGTAAGTGTCTTGCCCACACAGTCACAAGATTCAGCAAAAGGGCCAATGGCACCCGTACCTCTAGGATATAAATTACAAGGAAAATCCTCCACATGTACATCCAAGTTACCATTTTTATTTAAAGCCATCTGCCTGTTAGCCATGACCCAGTATTGTAAACCCTGAGTCAGAAGGTTGTGGGCCCAGGCTGTGTCTCAAATTTTTAGCACATGTCTAGGCTGCCATTTCAGTCCATTCTGGAAGGAATTAACACTGCCTTTGTTATGGTATTATTTAAAGAAAGTTGGGCTTCTTGTCCACGAGATGGTTTCCAATATTTGCCCCTCAAACAAAATCACAACATCACATCATACCACTATCCGTTTCCAACCCAACTTCTCCACATCCCTTTCTTTCTTTAAGGGACATCCTTTACAGTCTAGAAAATTGATTAAAGGCCATAGTCAGATCAGTCACGATCTTTTTCAATGGCCATGTAGGATTGGAGGGCCGAATGGCCTACTCCTGCTTCTATTTCTAATGAAAAAAACAGAAATTGCTGGAAAAGCTCAGCAGACTGGCAGCATCTGTGGAGAGAAATCAGAGATAATACTTTGGGTTGAGTGACCCGGCTCAGAATTCTGATTTACAGCATCTGCATTTCTTTCAGTTTTTATCTATTTTTTATGATCTTTGAACGAGATTTTGCTCATTTGCCTGACTATCTCCTTATGTAAATTTGTGCGAAATTATGATTTCTAATGCATTTATGAAGCACCTTGAAATGTTTTAGTATGTTAAAGGTAGGCTGGTGTAAAAATGTAGGTTGTTATGTTTTGGAACAGTATGTGGTTTAAAAAGTACATTGCATTTTGTAAAGGACTTTGGAACATCAGAGGATCATAAAAGGCACAATATTTAAGTCTTTTTTTGTGTTTCGTTTAAGTAAGATGTGCTGGTCGGCTGAATTCAGTTGAGCTGTTGTGTTATGAATGGAATAATTTGGCTTCAGTTGTGATTTTGTAATTTTTGTGATTGCCAGAATTACTAAAGCTAAAGCTTTTTGAATTAAACAGGAAATCTCAAATGTATTGGTGCTGACTGAGTTAGGCTGACTTCAATATTTGTGCCATCTGAGACTAGCATCAGTTGCAAACAACTGTCTTCAAACTCAGTACTCTACCAACACTTGATACTTAATAAAAAAAATTACAGACAACTCTAACAACAGTGTTGTGACTGAAGCATTTCATTCACTACAACCTTGAACTGCATAAGGCTGCATAAAGCATGTCATAACATTGGCAGACAAAATCATTTACTTTCGTTTCCTCTATTAATATCCCTTATCAATTTTGCTGAGGGTCATAGAATCATACAGCACGGAAACAAACCTTTTAGTCCAACCAGTCCATGCCAACCGTAATCCCAAGCTGAACTGGTCTCACCTGCCTGCACTTAGCCTACATCCCTCCAAACATTTCTCATTCATGTACTTATCCAAATACTAACAATATTTTGTAACTGTACCAACATCCAGAACTTCCTCAGGAAGTTCATTTTGCTCATTAGATGAATGTGGCATTATTGATATTTAAGGAGCTGATGTAAACAATATTTCAGTCCATATTTGGTGTAATATCATGGAAGGTTTGACAGGGTAGGTAATTGGATCAGGAGGGAGACATAATCATAAAATTAGAACTAAGGTAATTTAGGAATGAAATCAGGAAGCAATTTCGCACAAAACCAATAGAAAATATCTGGAACTCTCCTACAAATGGTTATGGTTGCTGGGGCAACTGGAGATTTCAAGTCTGAATTTAATCTCTTTTTTTGTTAAGCGAGAGCATAGTGAGGAATGGAATTTAGGAGAATAAAACGAGATCGAGGTACAGATTATCATGATCAAACCTCAAGAGGCCAGTGTGCTACTCTGGTTCCTGGGGTAAAGTTTGTTGCTGATATGCAATTGGTAATTCTGATGCGGACTGTAGTGAAAATTGAGTCCACTTTATCTTTCTGTACTTTCTGCTGAAAGTTTTTTGCACATTGCCGAATCCCATGACTCAGAACAAATGTCCAGCATTTTATCTCAAGATCTTTAAAAAAAACTTTGCTGTATTATGTAAAAACAGAAAGTGTGCACTTTTTACCATTTACATAAATAATTAGGATGTGAATATAGGAGGCATAGTTAGTAGGTTCACGTATGACACCAAAATTGGAGGTGTAAGGGACAGTGAAGATGTTACCTCAAAGTACAATGGGATCTTGATCAGATTGGGCCAAATGGTCTGAGGACTGGCAGATAGGGTTTAATTTAGATAATTATGAGGTGCTGCATTTTGGAAAGGCAAATCAAGGCAAGGCATACATTTAATTGTAAGGTCCTGGGGAGTGTTGCTGAACAAAGAGGGCGGCACGGTGGCACAGTGGTTAGCACTGCTGCCTCACAGCGCCAGAGACCCGGGTTCAATTCCCGACTCAGGCGACTAACTGTGTGGAGTTTGCACGTTCTCCCTGTGTCTGCGTGGGTTTCCTCCGGGTGCTCCGGTTTCCTCCCACAGTCCAAAGATGTGCAGGTCAGGTGAATTGGCCATGCTAAATTGCCCATAGTGTTAGGTAAAGGGGTAAATGTAGGGGAATGGGTGGGTTGCGCTTTGGCGGGTCGGTGTGGACTTGTTGGGCCGAAGGGCCTGTTTCCATATTGTAAGTAATCTAATCTAAATCTAAATCTAAAAGAGATTTAGTACAGGTTGATATTTCCTTGAAAGTGGAGACGCAAGTAGAAAGTGTAGTGAAGAAGGCTTATGTTATACTTGCCTTTACTGGTTAGTACGTTGAGAATAGGAGTTGGGAGGTCATATTGCAGCTATACAGGACATTGATTAGGCCACTTTTGGAGTACTACATTCAATTCTGGTTTCTCTGCTATTGGAAAGATGTTGTTAAAAATGAAAGGGTTCAGAAAAGATTTACAAAGATATGGCCAGAGTTGGAAGGTTTGAACTATAGGGAAGGCTGGATAGGCTGGGGGCTTTTCTCCCTTAAGTGTCGGAGGCTGAGGGATGACCTTTCAGAAGTTTTTAACATGATGAGGGACATGGATAGGGTGAATAGTCAAGGTATTTTCCCCAGGGTAGGGGAGTCCAAAACCAGATGGCATAGGCTTAAGTTGAGAGAGGAAAGATTTGAAAAGGACCTAAGGGGCAACTCATTCACACAGGTGGTGGGAGTATGGAATGAACAGCAAGAGGAACTGGTGGAGACTGGTACAATTACAACATATAAAAAGCATCTGGATGGGTTATCTGAATAGGAAGAGTTTAGAGGGATATGGGCCAAATACTGGTAAATGGGACCAAATTAAGTTAGGATATCTGGTCAGCATGGATGAGTTGGACCAAAGGGTCTGTTTCCATGATGGAGGCATTTCATAGAATCCTTACAGAGTAGAAGCAGGCCATTCAGCCCATCGAGTCACATCGCCCCTCTGAAGGGTATCCCATCCAGATCCACCTCTCTACTCTATAACCCCGCATTTACCAATCTACCTACCATGCATATCTTTGGACTGTGGGAGGAAACTGATGCACCTGGAAGAAACACACACCGATACAGGGAGAATATGCAAATTCCACATAGTCAATCACACAAGTGTGGATTTAAGTCCCTGGCACCGACAGACAGCAGTGCTAACCACTGAGCCACCACGCCAACTAACCCTTTCTGCATAACAAACATACTGATGTAGTAAATATTAATGTAGTGATCAACTGCAACTAAATACATTTTTATATTGAGCAAGAGCTCAGGGCCCGTTATCCATAATTTTCCAGGACTGACCTAGCTTTGCGAATGTACGTTGAATGAATCACATCTATGGATGATGTTGCACCCATTTAATAATGAAAGTTGAGTGTCCAGGGAGTTCATTTTGCTCATTAGCCCCTAACTGGATGAACGTGGCATTATTAATATTTATGGAGCTGATGTAAACAACATTTCAGTCCATGTTTGGTGTAATGTCATGGAGGGCTTGACAGGGTAGGTAGTTGGATCAAGAGAAGGTGCAATAATGCAAAATATATTATGCATCACATCACATTTCACGATGGCCCGATTTCCTGGTCCACCCTCTCCCACAGTAAGATTCAGAGGGACTGTCATGTTGTGTGGTTATGCCATTTCAGTACGCCACAGATGCTGCTGGTCAATGATAAAGGTTGCTGCCTTTAGGTGTAGGAGACTACAGGGCCTGTTTGGTCAAATGTTATCCGAAATCCCAAAATCCAAAAAGCTCCAAAGTAGGAATGTGTTTTTGTGAAGTTTTTTTCTTATTAGCAAGGTTGTTTGGCGTGCAAACAGTTAACCCAAGTCGACACCCATTCAATGTGTGTCACTCAGATGTGACCTGGGTTGAGGGGGGAGATATGGTCCAGCACTAGCAGGCCTCGATTCTGTTTCAATGCCCATTTTACTCACAATGAGTCTGCTGTTCAGTAAGAATTTAAAAAATTTCACCATCAAACTGTCACTATTCTGAAATTTGAAAAATTCTGAATTCCAAAACCCAGCTGGTCCCGAGCATTTTGGATAAAGGATTGTGCACCTGTAAAGGAAAACCACATCCTGGTACAAATAAAAGAGTCTTTTGTAGTTAACGCAATGTAATTTACTGCACATCTGCAACCCGTTACATTGTCACAAACAAAAACAGAAATTGTTGGAAAAACCCAGCAGGTCTGGCAACATCTGCGGAGAGAAAGCAGTGTTAACATTTCAGGTCCAATGGCCCTTCTTTTATTGGTAGAGGGATTAAGTTTCAGAACCATGAGGTCATGTTGCAGCTGTACAAAACTCTGGTGCGGCTGCACTTGGAATATTACATATAGTTCTGGTCACCGCGTTATAGGAAGGATGTAAAAGCTTTGGAAAGAGTTCAGAGGCGATTTACTAGGATGTTGCCTGATATGGAGGGAAGGTCTTATGAAGAAAGGCTGAAGGACTTGAGGCTGTTTTCGTTAGAGAGAAGAAGGTTGAGATGTGACTTAATCGAGACATATGAAATAATCAGAGGGTTAAATAGGGTGGACAATGATGGTGATGGCTAGCATGAGGGGACATAGCTTTAAATTGAGGTGTGATAGATATAGGACAGATGTCAGAGGTAGTTTCTTTACTCAGAGAGTAGTAGGGGGGTGGAACACCCTGTCCGCAATAGTGGTAGACTCGCCAACTTTAAGGGCATTTAAATGGTCATTGAATAAATATATGGATGAAAATGGAACAATGTACATTAGACAGGCTTCAGATTGGTTCCACAGGTCGGCACAACATCAAGGGCTGAAGGGCCTATACTGCACTGTAATGTTCCATGTTCTATGTTCTTCAGAATGGATACTGCCAGACTTGCTGAGCTTTTCCAGTTATTTCTGTTTTTACTTCTGATTTCCAGTATCTGCAGAACCTTGTTTTTTTTTGTTACAGGTTTCATTGTTATGGATAGACATCATTATAGAGGTTTTGACGTGGACCTGATGTTAAAGGCTCACTCCTTTGAGATCCGAATTTGTAGTACCCGATAGTCCAAATGAGGACAGCACGGCTGATGGCAGTTCCCAGTATTAACTGCTTTAGATTCTTTCAGGTCCATTTATAACAGAGGCCTTGTGCAGGGAAACATTTTCACAGAGAGGGTGGTAGGTACCTGGAACACACTGCCAGTGGAGGTATTTTGATGGACACACGAATAGGAAGCAAACAGAGGGATAGAAACTGTGCATGGGCAATAAGTAGCAGGTCTAAATAAGGATTAAAAATCAGTGGAGGCTTGGTGGGCCGAAGGGCCTATTCCTGCACTGAATTGTATTGTATTGCATTTACATAATGTATGTGATTCAGAACACATCTCTTGTTCCCAATGCAGTTCACAAGTTTTAAGAACTGAAATAATTGATGCTCAAGCTTTGGAGTTTGAAACACTTATACAGTGCATTTGTTTGAATTCCATTGACAGATGATTCCGATACGTAGAGCTTGATTGTGTGAATGCAAATTTAGATTTTAATGAAAATTGCTGAAGTTCATAGCACTCGGGTCTAAATAAAACCTTCAGAGGAAAACAGAAATAAAAAGCATTACAGTCTGCCTGGTGTGAGCAGTGGAAATAGTCCATTTGCACGGTGGGAGTATTCTTCTTGGTTTTACAGACTTTGTTTTTGTAGAGAGAGCTTTAATCTGCACCTAACCTCTGCTTAATGTGAATGAGTGCTTCATACTGATAGCATTTAAAGCAAAAATATTTTCAGGTTCTCCAGCACTGACATCCTGTGCCTGAAGCAAAGATAATAACCTCCCACCTCACAGCCATGATAAAGCTGCACAAACAGTGTAACAGACCTGCCTACCTTAGACTGATCTTATCTCCAATACCAATAAGCACCCACACTGACTTCCCTAATATCATAGGCAAGGCCTTTTCCAGGAGCAGACATCTGTCAGGATGAGTAGCTAAAAATGGCCTTTTCCAAACAGTCAATGAGATATGTAACTGCTAGAAATGATAAAGAAATTAAATAATTCAGCTCCTTGGGACACAGTTGTGGGTAATATGCATCAGCTGTGACTCTGTGATAGCACTCTGGTTTCTGAATCTGCAAGCTGTGGGCTCAAGTCCCACTCCAGAGATTTCAGTCCATAATCCAGGTTGACACAACAGCATGGTGCTGAGGTTGTGTTGCAAGACGGAGACTGCTTTCCGTTAAAAGCACAGCCTGCCCTCTCAAACAAATATAAAGGCCACATGGTATTTCTTTCAAAGGAGAGCTGCAGACCCCTGCTCACATCCTCACACAATATTTGTCCTTTAAGCAGTATCACTGAAACAGATTATCTGTTCATTATCACCTTGCTGTTTGGGAGTGTTTACTGTCTACAAATCGGTTGCTGTGTTTACCGCCTAGCAGCATAATTGGACTTAATTGGCTTTAAAGCACTTTGAGACAACCAGAGGTCACTAAAGCTGTTACGGAAATTAAATTTCTTTTGCTTGTTGTCTGTTTATTTTAGAGGGTACATTCTATCAGGGAATGTTGCCAGTGGACTCAACACGAGCATGTCAGAGCATTTGATATGAGGAAGTTGTGTGGGGGGTGATGTGGGACTGGTCAGTGCACACCCTTACATAAAACATAAGAAGAAGGACCATTCAGCTCTTCCTGACCTTGTCACCAATTCATCCAGAATATGTATGTGAATACCATTCTCTCAGAAATAGAATGTCAGAAAACCTGACACTCACTTATCAAAGCGAATCTTTTACAGAAATTCTTGAGTCTGAGTGCGCTTCCACGACAGGACTAACACCCTGAAAAATTCACTTAGCAGTCATGGAATCCCTACAATGTGGAAGCAGGCCATTCAGCCCATCGAATCCACACTGAACTTCCAAAGAACATCCAACTTAGACCCTACACTATCCCTGCATTTCCTATGGTTAATTCGCCTTGCCTGCACATCTCTGAACACCATGGGCAATTTAACATGGCCAATCCATCTAACCTGCACATTTTTGGACTGAGATGAAACCAGAGCACCGGGAGGAAACCCTAACAAACACAGGGAGAACATGCCAATTCCACACAGACAGTCGCCCGAGGCTGGTATCAAATCAAGGACCCAGATGTTGTGAGGCATCAGTGCTACCACTGAGCCACCACGCTGTTTTGCATTTGATATGGATTTCATGTCCTTAATGAGGTCATCCAGGATTGCTACACTCAGTGCGACCAAATAGTGCAGTCTCCCTGAAATGCAAGCACTTATCATGGGAATGGAGAATGGAGAAAGTCTAGGGTGAGGAAATCTTGATTTAGGAACCTGTCCAAAATTAGTCTGTAGTAACTTGTCCCTAATTTCAGCAGAATCTTCTAAGTGCTGATGGAGCTTCGATGTCCCCTCAGAGATCATTGAAGCTCTACTAAACTCTCCAAAATATGAATATGTTCATCCTCATCTTGAAGGAATTTCTGCTAGTGATTGAATTGTTAATAAAGTTATACACCAGAAGATCATAAATAAAATGCTTCAAACATGTTGATCATCACATCTAATCATCTGATTGTCCTTTCTCTCACACAATAAAGGCCTGATATTTTAGTCCTGATATTTTTGAGGAAGATAAAATTCTTCCTAAATAATAGAAATTCAAAAAGTAATCTCATGTCATTTTAAAGTTTTGTCACAGCTATCATTTTCAATGGAGTCCTACGATGACTGATGAGACCACCAAATTTATGTAAAGTTCTGTAGGGACCAATAATGTCTTCATTTAAGGAGGACAATGTTTGAGATTCTGGTGTCTGCTAAGAAAGTAAAACCACAGGATTCCTCAGCTTTGAACAAACAATCTAAACTGTAACGTGCCAAGTTGGAAAATTAAACAATCTGTAATATACACACCACTTACACTCTAACATTCACAAAATGGTCAAACATCCCACAGAAATAATCAAAAATCTGACACAGTCAAAACAGATCCAACAGATTTCATAGCAATGTCTCCAGATGTTAATGATCCTTTGGTTCATCAAATCTCAAAGCAAGCTTATCTCCTTTATAAGGGAGTCCAATTCTTCAATTTCAAAGATTTGGTCTTGAAAATTCCTAAACTACTGCTCAGTGAAGGATTTCTTGAGTGATACCTCACATCCTGGTAATTCAACCTCTTTGCTTCCGGACACAATTTCAACTCTTTTAGAGGCAATTAGTTTCGCTGAGCTGATACCAAACTGGAGAGAAACAATAATTAGGATACTTATAAACCAGGAGGCCTAATACCTGTCAATGGGAAAATGCTAGAGCCCATTGTTAAGGGGGAAGAGCAGAACATCTAGAAAAGCTTAATGCAACCAAACAGCATCAACATAATTTTGTGAAAGGCAAATCATGTTTGATAATTTCCTAGAGTTCTTTGAGGTTATAACAAGCAGAATTTGATAAAAGGGAACTGATAGATATATTTAGATTTTCAAAAGGCATTTGAGAAGATGCCCCAAATAAGTTATTGCCCAAGAAAGGAGCTCACTGTATTGGAGTAATGTATTAGCATGGATTGGTTAACACACAGAGGACAGACTGTAGAGATTATAGGGTCTTACTCAGGTTGGAAAGACATAACTAATGGAGTGCCACAAGGTTCAGACTGAAGGCCTTAATTAATAACAATCTATATTGATGATTTGGAGGAGGGGCGGAGTGTAAGGTATCAAATTTGTACATGATACAAAAACAGCTGCCAGGGCATGTTGTGATTAGGACATAATCAATCAACAAGAAATATAAATAGGTTGTGTAAGTGAGCAAAAACTCAGTGGATGGAATTTAATGTAGGAAAGTGTGAGCCCATTCAATTTGTTAGGGAGAATCAAGAGGCAGATTATTATGTAAATGGAGAGAGATTCCAAAGAATAGTGCAGCAGAGAAACATGTGGGTGTTCTTGTGTAAGAAACACAGAACATTAGTAAGCAGGTGCAACAAGTCATTCAGAAGGCAAATGGAATTTTGGTCTTTATTGCTAGGGGATTGGGATTTAAAAACAAGAAGTCTTGTTACAACATGCAGGATTTGATTAGGCTGTACTGGCGTAGAGTTCAAAAGAAATTCACTAGGCTGATTCCTGGGATGAAGGAGTTGACTTATCAAAAACAGTTAAATAGGTTAGACCTTCATTTATTAGAATTTAGAAGAATGAGGGATGATCTTATTGAAACATACAATATACTGAGAGGGCTTGACAGGGTAGATGTTGAGAAGGTGTTTCCACTGTGAGTTGGGGGGGGTGGGCAGATTCTATGGGGCATGATTATATAAGGGAAAAAGTAGCTAGTAAGGATTGTGTACAGCCAACCAAACAGTAGTTGTGATGTTGGGGACTGTATGAAACAGGAAATTAGATATGCATGCAGTAGGGGGTACAGCAATTATTATGGATGGCTTCAATCTACATATTGAGTGACTAACCAAACTGGTAGCAATGCGATGGAGGAGGATTTCCTGGAGTGTTTGAGGGATGGTTTCCTTGACCAATATGTCGAGGAACCAACCAGAGATCAAGCCATCTTGGACTGGATATTGTGTAATGGAAGAGGATTAATTAGCAACATAGTGGTGCAGGATCCTTTCGGGAAGAGTGACCGTGATGTAGTACAATTCTTTATTAAGGTGGAGAGTGACACAATTAAATCTGAGACTAGGGTCCTGACACTAAAGAAAACTAACTTTGATGGTATGAGACATGCATTGGCTCGGATAAGCTAACCAAGGACACTTGAGGGGGCATAGGCAATGGCAGACATTTAAAGAACACATGGATGAACTTCAACAATCCTACATCCCTGTCTGGCATAGGAGTAAAACAGGGAAGGTGGCTCACCTACCTCTAACAAGGGAAACCAGGGGTAGCGTTAAAGCCAAAGAGGAGGCATATAAGTTGGTGAGAAAAAGCAGCAAACCCAAGGACTGGGAGAAAACCCAAGGACTGGGAGAAAATTAAAACCCAGAGGTGGAGGACAAAGCGTTTAATTTAGAAAGGGAAAGTAGAATATGAAAACATCAAAACTGACTGCAATAGCTTCTATAGATATATAAAGGGAAAAAGACTGTAAAGACAAATATAGGTCCCTTGCCTTTAGAATCAGGTAAGTTTATAATGGACAAGAGATGGCAGACAAGATGAACAAATACTTTCGATCTGTCTTCACTAAGGAAGACACAAAAATCTTCAAGAAATGCTAGGGGACAGAGGATCAAGCATGAAAGAAGAACTGAAGAAAATCCTTATTAGTCAGGAAATGGTATTGGGGAGACTGATGGGATACAACCTGATACGATCCTAGGACCTGATGCTTTGCATCCCAGCATACAAAACAATTCGTTGGGGATGATTTTCCAGCATTCTGAAAACTCTGGAAGAGTTCCAATGGACTAAGGGTAGATAATATAACTCCACTCTTTAAAAAAGGAGGGAAAGAAAAAAATAGGGAATTATAGGCCAGTTAGCCTGACGTCAATGGTGGGGAAAATGCTGGATTAAATCACTAAGGATGTAATAACTGAGCATTTAGAAAGTGGTGACAGAATCGGTCCTAGTCAGCATGGATTCACGAAATGGAAACCAGATATCCCAACCCAATCTAGTCCCACCTGCCAGCACCTGGCCCATATCCCTCCAAACCCTTCCTATTCATATACCCATCCAAATGCCTCTTAAATGTTGCAATTGTACCAGCCTCCACCACTTCCTCTGGCAGCTCATTCCATACACGTACAACCCTCTGCATGAAAAAGTTACCCCTTAGGTCTCTAAATTCTCCAACCCTGGCAACATCCCAGCAAATCTTTACTGAACCCTTTCAAGTTTCACAACATCTTTCCAATAGGAAGGAGACCAGAATTGCATGTAATATTCCAACAGTGGCCTAACCAATATCCTGTACAGCCGCAACATGACCTCCCAACTCCTGTACTCAATACTCTGACCAATAAAGGAAAGCATACCAAATGCCATCTTCACTGTACTATCTACCTGCGACTCCACTTTCAAGAAGCTATGAACCTGCACTCCAAGGTCTCTTTGTTCAGCAACACTCCCTAGGACCTTACCATTAAGTATATAAGTCCTGCTAAGATTTGCTTTCCCAAAATGCAGCACCTCGCATTTATCTAAATTAAACTCCATCTGCCACTTGGACAGACTGGATGAGTGGACAAAAATTTGGCAAGTGCAATATAATGTGGGTAAATGTGAGGTTATCCACTTTGGGCACAGACACAGGAAGGCAGATTATTATCCGAAAGGTAGCAATTTAGGAAAAGGTGAAGAGCAGCGAGAACTGGGTGTCATGGTGGAGCAGTCGCTGAAACTTGGAATGCAGATACAGCAGGCAGTGAAGAATATTAATGGCTTGCTGGCCTTCATAGCGAGAGGATCTGAATATTGGAGTAGGGATGTCTTGCAGCAGTTATACAGGGCTTTAGTGAGGTCATACCTTGAATATTGTCTGCAGTTTTGGTCTCCTAGTCTGAGGAAGGACATTCTTGTTATTGAGGGAGCCCAGCGAAGGTTCACCAGACTGATTCCTGAGATGACAGGATTAGCATGTGAGGAAAGACCAGATTGACTGGGCTTGTACTCTATGGAATTTAGAAGAATGGGGGGGGATCTCATAGAAACATATAAAATCCTGATGGGACTGGACAGTTTAGATGTGGGAAGAACATTCCCAATGTTTGGGAAGTCCAGAGCAAGGGGTCACAGTATAAAAATATGAGGTAAGTCATTCAGGACTGATATGAGGAAGAATTTCTTCACTCAGAGAGTTGTGAACCTGCGGAATTCTCTCCTACAGGAAGTTGTTAGGGCCAGTTGATTAGATATATTCAAGAGGAAGCTGGACTTCCCCCTTGTGGCTAACAGTATCAAGGGGTATGGGGGAGAGGATGGGCATGGGATACTAAGATTGCATGATCAGCCATGATTACATTGAATGGTGGTGCAGCCTTGAAGGGTCAAATGGCCTTTTTCTGCACTTATATTCTATGTTCCTATGTTGTACAAGAAGGGGATATTGATTTAAAATAAGATACAAAGGAATTTCTTCTCTCAATTTCATAAAAGTTTGGAATTCTCTACTCCAAGAGTTATGAAGGCTAGATCACTTTATGTATTCAAAGAGGAGGCTGAAACATCAGGGAGTTGATGGCTATGCTGAGCTAGTACAATAGAGTTAAATCCTGGGCAAGATCGGCCATGAACTTGTTAAATGGCAGGGCAGATTTGAGGAGCTGAGTGGCCTACACCTGCTCCTATTTCTGATGTCCTTATTACCTCTGGGGTTTCTCTAAGCTGCAGTTATTATAAGCTGGACCAAGCGCAGCAAATACTGTCTGTGGGCTTCCTTCACCAGCACTGAATTATGGAGGTCTCTTAGGGTTTCTTCTGAATCATACATTTCTTTGGATGGCTTCCAGGGCTTTTCCAGAGCCCCAGCACAAATGTTTACCTACAACTATTGGCTCCTTAACTGCTCTGAGCTTTCTACAACAACACCAATTCAGAACTATGCCTCTTCTCTCATTCAGCTAACTCTCTAATATGTCACATGGGTTCCCTTTTAATGGCCAACTAAGGAACTGTGATCTGGTGTTTTTGTACAATTTCAAGTCCTGTGGTTTACAATTATACACACTCCATAATTTCATAGGCACAATTTCCTGAGGACCTGAAAAAAAACCGCACAGGATGCCTGGAATATGCAAGGAATTGGAGTTCTTGAACTGCATGCCTTCAGAGACATAGATAGGTCACTGCTTTGTAACAAAGGTATTCTCATGTTTCTATACTGTTGGTGTTATTACAGTTTTCAAACAATTCTTAACATTTACTGTTATACACTTGTAATTCCATGTCGTCAGCAAAATAGAGACAGTCTTGCCATGTCGGAATGCTTCTGCATCACAATCTCCTACATACCATGAATTGATGACCAAGGGAGATATAGTCATAACGTTGCGAGACCAGCTGAGTATTAGCTTGTAAATCCTTTTAGCTGTGCCAATTACAGGAAGTAATAGCACAAGAGATGATTGGTCAGTAAAGTGATGGAAGTAATGTTGAAGCTTCTGTCATCCCCATCCGTAGCTCCAGTTTAGAAAATGCACGCAAATGTGTACATTACCATGGCAAGTTGGATCCCCTGGGAAGCTAGTTGACTGGTTGGCTGGTCTGTACCAGATAGGTGCCAGCAGCATGGGGTTTAAATTCCATTCTGGCTAAAACACATCTTTGCCCTACCTGGGATGGAAGTTGTGGTTCTTTGGGTTGGACCTGCCTTTTTACACAGAGAGATAAACAGAGAGGCAGCATAACATGTGGTTTTGTAGTCTATTACATATTGTTTAAACCCCTTAGATATAGCATTCTACCACTCTTCTCTCTGTGTAAAAAGGCAGGTCCAACCCAAAGAACCACAACTTCCATCCCAGGTAGGGCAAAGATGTGTTTTAGCCAGAATGGAATTTAAACCCCATGCTGCTGGCACCTATCTGGTACAGACCAGCCAACCAGTCAACTAGCTTCCCAGGGGATCCAACTTGCCATGGTAATGTACACATTTGCGTGCATTTTCTAAACTGGAGCTACGGATGGGGATGACAGAAGCTTCAACATTACTTCCATCACTTTACTGACCAATCATCTCTTGTGCTATTACTTCCTGTAATTGGCACAGCTAAAAGGATTTACAAGCTAATACTCAGCTGGTCTCGCAACGTTATGAATATATCTCCCTTGGCCATCAATTCATGGTATATAGGAGATTGTGATGCAGAAGCATTCCGACATGACAAGACTGTCTCTATTTTGCTGACTACATGGAATTACAAGTGTATAACAGTAAATGTTAAGAATTGTTTGAAAACTGTAATAACACCAACAGTATAGAAACATGAGAATACCTTTGTTATGAAGCAGTGACCTATCTGTATCTACGCTTCCAGTATCCACAGGATTGCTCCAAACTTCATGCGGAACTAATTCCAAATCTGACATCACCAAGACTCCAATCAGAGATATTGACATTTTGAATGCAAAATATGTAGAGCTGGAAACATTTTCTGAAACTACATTGATTCTCTGGACCATGTAATAATGGTGGTCCATTTTAAGGTGTGGTGTTTCAGCACAATGCAAAGCACTCAAGGAGAGAAATAAAAGTAAATATGGAGAAATCTTTAAAAAGACAAATGGATTCATCATCTGTTGCTGTTCTTTTGGAACATCTGTGATTAATTTTAAATTGTAAATGCCTGATTGTGCATTTTGGAAATTCTTAAAGACATTGGAAGGGTGCAGCAAACAATGTTTTGATGAGTGACTGTTCAGATCAACCAGAGGTCAAGTAAAATTAATGTTCTCCAGCGCACAACCTGTCATTAAACGATTTGTGACATTGGCACACACCGACTCCTAAATTCTAAAGGCATCGAAATATCACTGATGGACACCAGGTTATTAAGGAGAGTAATACGTACAGAATACGTACTACCACACTGACATTATACAATGCTGAAAATGTGTTGCTGGAGAAGCGCAGCAGGTCAGGCAGCATCCAGGGAACAGGAGAATCGACATTTCGGGCATAAGCCCTTCTTCAGGAATGAGGAAAGTTTGTCCAGCAGGCTAAGATAAAAGGTAGGGAGGAGGGACTTGGGGGAGGGGCGTCGGAAATGTGATAGGTGGAAAGAGGTCAAGGTGAGGGTGATAGGTCAGACGGGGGTGGGGGCGGAGAGGTCGGGA
>NC_057715.1:26739894-26792717 GCF_004010195.1 Chiloscyllium plagiosum
TCAGCACCGCCTTCCTAACCTGCAATCTTCTTCCTGACCTCTCCGCCCCCACCCCAGTCTGACCTATCACCCTCACCTTGACCTCTTTCCACCTATCGCATTTCCAACACCCCTCCCCCAAGTCCCTCCTCCTACCTTTTATCTTAGCCTGCTGGACAAACTTTCCTCTTTCCTGAAGAAGGGCTTATGCCCGAAACGTCGATTCTCCTGTTCCTTGGATGCTGCCTGACCTGCTGCGCTTCTCCAGCAACACATTTTCAGCTCTGATCTCCAGCATCTGCAGTCCTCACTTTCTCCTCCTTGATATTATACAATGTCAATCAGCTATTTATTTTCCTGTCAATCTGAACCACAGAGCTGTCAGCCCTTGGTTCAGCAGGCGGCACTGTGGCACAGTGGTTAGCGCCAGAGACCTGGGTTCAATTCCCGCCTCAGGCGACTCTCTGTGTGGAGTTTGCATATTCTCCCAGTATGTGCGTGGGTTTCCTCCAGGTGCACCGGTTTTCGCCCGTAGTCCAAAGATGTGCAGGTTAGGTGAATTGGCCATGTTAAATTGCCCGTAGTGTTAGGTGAAGGGGTAAATGTAGGGGAATGAGTCTGGGTGGGTTGCCCGTCAGTGTGGACTTGTTGGGCCGAAGGGCCTGTTTCCATACTGTAAGTAATCTAATCTAAAACAAATTGCTGGATACGCACAACAGATCTGGCAGAATCAGAGCTAACGTTTCATGTCCAGTGACCCTTTCTCAGAATACCCAAATTATCATATGAATACAAGGCAGCAAATTTATCCTTGTGTATCACATAGGCATCGGGAGTTTGCCATTCTGGTGATAAGTGGGTCTGGAACCCCCATTTACCAGCAATTTGCTGATTTTATTGCAGATAGCCTCCTCATTGGCTGTCAGCTGGCTTGCCTTCCACTGAAGGAATAGGAGCAGATTCCTGACGCTGCCCATCCAAACCAAGGGCTGACAGCTCAGAAATCTCAATAGTGCCACCAGAAGAGGTGGACACTGCTGACAAATACAGCAGACCTCAGGAGCTTGGATGTCTTAAGTTAGATCATTTGCAAAATTCAATGGGATCAAGGTTCAGATTGAAAGCCACTGAGGGTAGATCACTAGGGAGCTGCAGAGGGGCCTTCCTTGCTAGTGACCCATCTTGCTGTCTTCCAACCTCTGATTCTAATGCCCTACCCCACCCTCAATCTATCACAGAGTGGCCACTTGCATTACATTGTATTATTAGAGGGGGCTTGAGGGCACTTGATTGTTGGCAAAATGCCAGCCACTGGGAAGGTGTTTGTATCCTTAGAGAGGGCAGCTGACTGCCACTGCTTTAGAAAATTATCCTGCTGGTGACACGATGTGAGGGAATCGTTCCACCATGATTTTTCACTAATTTACCAGCACTGCCTGCCAACTGAGATTGCTAGAATTCTGTCTAATAGTGCTGCCTCTCTCTGTCTCTCTCCTCTCTCTCTCCCAGATCCTGCTTGACATGTATTTCCAACACACTTATTTTTGAATGCCTGCCACCAATGCAACTAAAACAACAGGAAAGGATTTCAAAAACAACTAAAAAAGGCAGTGGGACCACCCACCACCAATATTTACACGACCCACAAACTTCACATCACCACAGAATATGCAGTTGGGCTGGGAATCCATGATCTTCGAACTTCGAACCCTAATAGTGTGGAAACAGGCCCTTCAGCCCAGCAATCCACACCGACCATCTGAAGAGTAACCACCTAGACCCTTTCCCCTATTACTCGACATTAACCCCTGACTAATGCATCTACCCCACACATCCCTGAACGTTATGGGCAACTTAGCACAGCCAATTCACCTAACCTGCGCATCTTTGAATTGTGGGAAGAAACCGGAGCACCCAGAGGAAACCCACGCAGACACGGGGAGAATGTGCAAACTCCACACAGACAGTCGCCCAAGGCTGGAATCAAACCCGGGTCCCTGGCGCTGTGAGGCAGCAGTGCTAACCACTGAACCACCTTAACCTACTGTTGTATGGTACTGCTGCATGCAACATCCTCCATGTCAGGATCCAGTGGGGGAAAGTGGTATTGCCCTTATATTGAGGTGGTAAGATAAAATGGCAAGGCGGGTCCAGGTAATGGTTGAAGATGAAGAATCGGATGGTGTGCAGCTACAGGTTATGCAGCAAGCCCTACTGCAGCAGGTGGAAGGACACAGAGGGAGTTTTCCTGAGGTGGTTGAGGTTGTGGATTCCCGCCTGAGAGAGGTTCTAGAACCGGGGCTGATGTGCGAGCAGGGCATGGACAAGGAGCTGACCACAACGCACTGGGATACATTTCCAACATTCCTACTTTTGCCTCACATTTTGGTAACATAGTGTGATGATGCTGCTACTTTAAAAAGGTCTTGTCCTTGGTTTTTTTGAAGAGACACTGTAAAGGCAGAGTGCGGCACGGTGGCACAGTGGTTACCACTGCTGCCTCATAGCACCAGAGACCCAGATTCAATTTCTGCCTCAGGCAACTGTCTGTGTGGAGTTTGCACATTCTCCCTGTGTCTACGTGGGTTTCCTCCAGTTTCCTCCCATCGTCCAAAAAATGTGCAGGATAGGTGAATTGGCCACGCTAAATTGCCTGTAGTGTTAGTTGAAGGGGTAAATGTAGGGGAATGGGTCTGGGTAGTTTGCTCTTTGGAGGGTTGGTGTGGGCTTGTTGGGCCGAAGGGCCTGTTTCCACACTAAGTAATCTAATCTATAGGTGCTGAAGAGTCTAGGGGTAACAGCTAAACAAAGGAAGGGGAATGGCCAGTTCTCCCAGTTCAGGTCTTTTTCCAATCCTTTTGTTTGCTGTCGCAGTCACAGGATGTTGGAGTCCAGAGGAGTTGCAATCTTCAGTAAAGGATTACTCTGCCTTTCTCTGAAATCTCTCTCTCTGGATGTTATTCTCCTGACAAGAATCTGTGTTTGAATTTACCTTTTTGCTAGGGGGTGTGTTTGTGAGATGTTACTGTATTGGAGCAGTTAATTAGTCATAGCGACTGTCCTGGGTCAGTTAAGTTTTCCAACAATTAAGTTATTCTAAATTCCACTTTCTTTTGTTCGTGTTTCAACTGTAGTGTTTAAATAAATTCTGTTTTGCTTAAAGCCAAGTGGTTTGACCAGTTGTATCACACCTGGAACACTCATTTCACTCGGCCTTTAAAATAAGAAAGAAGTTAGCATCAAGGCTTTCTTCTTACAATGTTTTGAGGGAGATCCAGCCTGGTCCATAACAATAGCAAAAGAGAACATCTCTATAATCAGTGAAAAGCCAACAGTCATTACTATCCTCCCGAATACTGAAGTTTAAAAAAGTTGGTATTTGACCTTAATGACCCTTGATATGGACCTAGTCCAAACCCCCTCAAATTATATTTTAAAATAGCCTACATGCTAACTTTTTCTAATTTTAAAGGTAAGTGTAAGACATTGTTTTACAAATTGAGAGTAAGGTGCTGGAAAAGCATAGCAGATCAGGCAGCATCCGAGGAGCAGGAAAATCGATGTTTCAGGTAAAAGCCCATCATCTGAGGGGCTTTTGCCCAAAACATCGATTCTCCTGCTCCTTGGAAGATGCCTGACCAGCTGTACTTTTCCAATGCCACACTCTTGACTCTGATCTCCAGCATCTGCTGTCCTCACTTTCTCCTAATTGTTTTCCAAATGCAATTTGATTGGTCAAACTACTCAACTTTAAACAAAACACACTTTGTTTTTACATGACAGAGGAACCTCGAATATCCGAAGGACACAGGCGGGGAGCATTTTGTTCAATTAATTGAATTCTGGATAATCGAATGCCAGATAACATAGTTTCGCCAAGCATGGGATCTTGTGATCTTGCCGGATAATCCGATATTCAGATAATCAAATGCCAGGTAATCGAGGTTCCTCTGTCCATATAAAATAAAGACAAAATAAAAAGAAAAGAATTGGCTTAACTGTAGCTCTATCAAAATGCTTAAATAAATAATATATATTAGCTACTACTAATTAACAGTTCCAATATAGTATCACCCTTGGTGAAGGCAAATTCAATAAAATAGATTGCCTCAAATGCAATTCCAGCAGCAGGAAGAGAACCCCAGATTTTAGCTGAAAAATGGAGAGGAAGAAGAGATTCGACATTCAGCTTTAAGACCCCAGCAACTGCTGAAAGCTAGAACTAAAAATCATGGTTCTGTCGAAGCTTCACCCCACCCATTCAGGCTACTTCTATTGTTCCAACTTTGAAAAATAACCCCAAGGCCTCACAAGCTGTTTACTTTATTTGCTATGAGCAGACTGCTCTCACTTCTGTCTCAACCTTTCTTCACAAAAAAGGACAAAATACATCTTATAAAGTCACACTATTGTCACATCCAAATTACTTGACAACCTTAATTAAATACTAATTGATTTCCTATGGCAAAAGCAATTGAACCACTTAGTTGTATACAATGCAGATTCAGGCAACATAAATCTAGAATCCACCTTTTTTTTATATTACACAGATTTCAGCTAACAGATTCTGACAGATCCTAGTGTTCTCATTTGGCATCCTTGTACTAGTGAGGTAGAAACGTGGAGAACAATATGTTTTTAATCTTCAGGCCCATAAAAATTTGAATAACAAAGTATAAAACAGGAAATCTGAGTTGAAATTGGGCTGACTTGCCTTGGTTTCTTGGCCTATATTACAAGGGTGTGGGGACCACATATAAACCAGAAGCCATAATTTGCACATTCCTATTCAATTGCATTGCTCTCAATAGAAAAATATTTCTTTTTCTACCACAATGTCTCTTGTTTTCTCTTATTCTCTAACTTTTCTTTCCATTCTTACCCCTGTTTTTGTATTTGTTGTCCCCCCTTAATATGACCCGCAGGCTACAATTCACTACATTAAGCATTCAGTGCCTCCACTATTCCCCTACATTGACAGCAGTATATATGAAATGGCTTCGAACAAGTCGCCAAAGTTCCTTCAAAGACACCTTCCAAACCTGTAACCTCTACCACCTAGAAAGGCAATGGCAGCAAATGCAGTTCCTATTCCAACCACACAATGCTGGCTTACAACTATGTCATCATTCCTTCACAGTCACTGGATCAAAATTCTGGAACTCCCTTTCTTAACATCATGGTGAGTGCCCCTACATCATATTAACTGTAGCAATTCAAGAAGACACCTTATTGCCACCTCTACAAGGGTAATTAAGGATGGGCAACAAATGATGGCCTAGCCAGCAATTTCCACAGCCTGTGATAGAATTGAAAAAAAAACACAAACATTTCTCTTCACCTTTTTTTTAGTATCGGTCTTTAATTCCTTTCCATAATCATTCTTTCTGTAAGAAATTCAATTGCTAAATCTCCAGCCTTTTGTGTATCACTCAGTTTCTTTGGATAATATTTGAGTGTGCCTCGTTACTGGTGTAGTTCATGTCTACCTTTTGGCCTTTTCCATGCCTATGCAACAAACTTTAAACCAAAATGATCATGCAACAGTTTGATTGGAAATATGAAGTAGTGTGTGAGTGGGCTCAAACATTGGGGGAACACATGTTCCTGGGAAAGTGGATGAAGGACCTCATGACTGAGGCTGGAGGGGAGCAAAATTACTTGGACAGAGCCATGGTTGTAGGTAAAATTGTCACAATTATTGTTGGCTGTCCCTTAACCTGTCAGTGATGATGTGGGTTCAGAGTTTCTCTATGTAACTGAATAGGCCTCGCCCCATCATTTGGTGGTATCTTGAGTGCAGGAAATTTTGTCATTTGTTTTCCTACTGTGCCACCTTTCTGCCTTATCATGCTTAGATTCAATACATGATGCAATGTGATGGATGTGTTGCTGTGATTTTGTTCAATTAATTGCCACAATTCAAGTGCCATCTGGGCTGCTGACCATTTGACAGTGGAGAACACAGGACCTGGCTCAAAGACATTTTTCAGTCATCAGGATATAGCACGTAGAGTACTGGAGTTGATTTTGCAGACATTTTGCCTGAACAGTTGCAGAGCTGGCCTCAGGAAGGACAGTCACATTTGTTCAATGATCCCCCTAGTGAGTCTGGAGAATGGGGCAGTGGCATTACCTGTAGAATATCTCCATAAGTCGCTGATACAAAGCCCACTGCAGCATAGGAGGGCGGTGTTGATACCTGCATTGCACACTGTTACCTTTGTAGAGGTCTTTATTGTCAAACATGTGTGATTGTTGTTTTTAGGCTTAAACAGTTGATCCAGTGTTGGAACTCTTTGTCAGTGGTGACCTTTTGAGATATTGGCTGCCAAAATTTGAAAAATGCTCAACATATTCCGAAGTTTTCTTCAACAGATATGGGAGGTGGAATGTTTGCTTGAGCACGTCTGAGTTGATAATGTAGAATACACTAAATACAAATGCTGATGTGCAAAGTGATCTGGGTGTCCTCCTGTACTGAAAATTGAAAAGCAAGCAGATAGGTGAACAAGCAATTAGGAAGGTAAATAGTGTATTTGTCGTCATTGCAAATGGGTCTGAGTATGGGAGTAAGGATGTCTTGTTGCAGTTGCACAGGTCCTTGATGAGATCACACCCTCACAGTATTGTATGCAGTTTAGTCTTCCTAAGCAAAGATATATTTAGCATAGAGGGAGTGCAGGGAAGATTCATCAGACTGATTCCTGGCATGTAAGTTTGACATTTGAGGCATGATTAGGCCTACTAGGCCTGTATTCACTAGAATTTAGAAGAATGAGAGGGAATTTAACTCAAAAATGTAAATTTTGATGGGGCTGCATAGAGTGGATGCAGTTTTCCCTGGCCAGATGTGCCAGAATAAAGAAAAGTTTGGGAGCAAGTTTTTGGGATGCAAGAATTCCATGACAAATTAATATTTTCCTTACAGTTGAGTAATGAATTTGAGTCTGAAAAGAAAATCTAGTAAAGGACTAACATTGTTTACTTTGAATCCAGTGTTGGATCTTTTTGTCAGTGGTAGCCTTTTGAGAGATTGATGCTTGCATTTTGACTTGGGAGTGGACACAGCATTGGATCATCTTTCGTGCTGTCAGATAAAGATCTTGCAAAAGCCATGCCGATGATGACGCTCCGGTGCTGTGAACTGTCCAGCCCTCCAAAACATAAAAGCCTGAGGGACATATAGTTCAAAATATACTCCATTGGCTTTGAGATTTCCTGAGGTCATGAATGGACATCATAAAAATCCTTTTTCTTTTGCAAGCCTTACATTTTTGGCCGTATTTGCCATCTATACTATAGTTAAGCTTGCTGAAAATTATAAAACAACATGAAGAGCTGTCTCCATTGATTGATGCAGGTGAATTCCAGGCAGTGTGACAAGGGCATTTCAGAACCTTACACATTTCACTGAAGCAGCAATTCTTCAAGAGAGTCCAATCAAATTCTGAGTAATTCAACAAGCCATCACAAATTAGACAAAAGAACGACTTCGAGAAAACAAGGAATTTTTCTATTACTACATGGCATTTTCTAATATGAATAGTTTAGGCAATAGCCTGTGCAGTCCAAATTACTTTTCATCCAAGTTTCTGTTTAATATTTTTGCAGCAACTTTCCACAAGCTGCTAACACAATGATTTCACAAGCACACAGCATGTTAAATGAACCACAGACAATATTTAAATTGTGATTAAAATGTGTAAAATTTCACAGCAGTGACAGCTTGAAAAATTTAGGAGAAAGTGTGAATAATTAAGACTGATGGAAATAGACTTTAGAGAATCTGTTTCCATTGATTAAGTACACATATAATAGCCCCATGAGAGCAAAACATTCTTGGTAACACGATGTCGATTTTGCAAAGGATGCAAAAAAGATAGCTGTGGACAATTTAGAGTATAAAAAAGCTTTTCTTCTTGTGAAACACCATAAGCTAGAACAGCTTTACTTGTTGATCTCCCATGTTGATATTAATTATGTAATCAAAGATGAAGTATAAAATGTGTAAGCAAAACTATCAGTCATTTTCAAATATTGTGTATAATTATGCAATGCAAAAACAGACAATTCAACTCAACTACCTTAGATTTGTGATTATACCTCACACACACCTCCTCATAATCTCACTCATCTCATACTATCAGCATCCATTTCCCTTACCTTTCCCCTCATGTAGATTCCCCTTAATTACATTTAAGCCATTCACCTTAACTGCTCTTAATGGTAGTCATTTCAATATTTTCACCAATCTGTGTAATTAAATTCAGATTTAATTTGTCAGTGACTATATTTCAGACTACTAGTTTATGTTTCCCTCTCAATCGGAAGCATTTGCCCTTTGTGTACCCCATCTAACCCCTTAATAATTTTAGAGACTTCTGCTAGATCACCTATCTTCCACTGCATCTTGTAAATCTATTTTGCACCTTAGTGCCTCTTAATCCGTTTTCTATTGTGAAGACTAGAACTGTGTACAATGTTTAAAGTTTGATCCAAACAAAATTCAATACAAGTTGAACATACTTTTTCTGAATTTCTATTCTATTCTAGAAATAAATATTCTTTTTGTTGGTCTTATTAATCTTTTCTTTCATGACTGGATGATTGTGGCCAATTTTGACATGGTATTGAATTTATCAAATATTGACCCGAAATGAGGTGCTACTATTTATAGTATTTGCCAAACCTTTAGATCTACACACATAGAGCAGAAGGGGTAACACTTTCTAGTCTCTTATTTACCAACTTTGCCTTCAGATGCAGTATTGCCTCAGCTATCAGAATGTGAAATCATATTGGTCCAATTCAGCCATACTCTTAGTGATGTACTGTACTGTTTCAGGGACTTTTGAGTGGGTTTGTAAGAGAAGTCTGTAGTCAGTGTGGTAGTTATTATGTTTTTTTGCCTTGGAGATTGCCAGAGATGACATTTCCAAGATTTTTGAAGGAATGGGAGCTTTATAATTGTGCTTTTAAAACATCTGCTGCTTTGAGTTCATTATGTGGTTTCAGTTTCTCTGTAGCAAACACATCAGATTTCGCTCACAGCATAAATCAAAGTGAGTAATCAACAGATAGCCATTATCAAACATTGAAATAGCAATAATGACAAGCAATCCTAACAGGGCGGTCAGAGTCCAGATTATGATGCATTTCCAATTTAAAATTAATATTTAGTCAATAAAGTGAGCAGATCGTTGCTCGTAGACATCCTTTACTTCTGAAATCTACCCTTTTAACAGTTTGCTAGCTCACCCACTTAACAATTGATGATAGCTGCAAAAACAAGCTTTTTGTTCCTTTAACAAGTCAGTAAAGATAAGTTTTGACTCCTATTTTTCCTATAATTAAATTCAGGGGCATGAAATACTACTCAGCAAAACTTACTCATTATTCAGTATTAGTGTATGCTGTGACACTGCCATGATCCTGTACTCACTAATATGGGTTGAGTTTAAACTGAGTGGGGTCAGTGAATGAGCTGCAATACTGTCTGGGCCACATTTCCAACTTACACTCCCTTCCAGCTGACACTCCCCATTGGGAGCGCATTATTGCATTTTCTCTTCTTTCCTTGTGCTATCCATTCTTCAACAAAGAATGAACGTACACAATATACAACTGGAGCAGTTAGTTTAGTGTTGAAGAATTGTTCAGAATTTTTAAGTGGGTGAGCTAGCAAACTGTTAAAAGGGTAGCTTTCAGAAGTAAAAGATGTCTACGAGCAACGATCTGCTCACTTTATTGACTAAATATTAATTTTAAATTGGAAATGCATCATAATCTGGACTCTGACCGCCCTGTTAGGATTGCTTGTCATTATTGCTATTTCAATGTTTGATAATGGTTGTCTGTTGATTACTCACTTTGATTTATGCTGTGAGCGAAATCTGTGGTTGCTACAGAGAAACTTAAGGAAAATCAATATGCATCTATAATGGTGTCCTCACCATGCCAGTTTCAAGCAAAGTGGTTACATACTTAGCATCTTACAGTTCACTCCTATTCAGGGGGATTTACAGAATTTAAGACCTTCAGATTCTTATCACTTGCCAACCTCTCATCACAGGGTAAACAATGGAATAAGATCTCCCTGAACCAGCAATATTTGTACACAGAAAAGATATCTGCCGAAATTCACGCAGGTCAATGAAAACAAAACATTCAAAATCCAGCCGGGATCAATGGAATCACTGACTGGATCAAAACAAAAGTTTGTGAGTTTTAACAGTCTCTCTGGAGGAATTGAAGAAGAAATAGGGAGATGTCAGTATATGTTCCTCTTAATTGCAATAATTGCCAGGGTGCATCATTATAATGAGCTTGACTAAAAGGTTCTCTTTATCCAACAGAGTGATTCAACCTTGCCTTTGTGACCTCGCCTTGTGTAGCCCAGTTTTGTGGGAAGAAGCCATGTTACTTTGTTCCAAAATGCTCAAATTATAGAACAAAATGACCATTACAACAGTTATTGCTTGTACACACACAGAAGTATTATCTTCTGAATCCCTTATATCAGAAATGATTAAAACTGCACCGATTGGGGCAGCATAGTGGCATTCTGCTTCATAGTGCTTCATAATTTCACTCCTCGGTGATTGTCTGCGTGGAGTTTGCCCCGTGTCTGTGTGGGTTTCTTCTGGATGCTCTCACAGGTTGCTTTCTCTGGTTTCCTCCCACAGTCAAAAGGTGTTCGGGTTAAGTGGATTGGCCATGCTAAATTGTCCATAGTGTCCAAGGGTGTGCAGGTTAGGTGGATTAGCCATAAGAGCTGTGGGATATGGTAGGGAGATGAGTCTGGGAGGGATGCTCTTTGGAGGGTCAGTAGGGACTCATTGGGCTGAATGGCCTGCTTCTACACTGTAGTGATTCAATTATTCTGTCCTTGCTAACCAGATAGCAGTTATTTTTCCTGCTCTATTTCTGAGGTGTCAATGTCTATTGAAGCCTGAATTGGATTGTATTGTGGACAGAAGGAATGATACTTACCATTCACTACACTGTACAGTGTTCATGAACACTGGTTTTGTGCAGGAACTGGTAGAATCTAAACATTTTGACCTACTAGGGCTGAGAGGACCCCATACCACAAAGGAAATCAGTACTGGGGTCTGAATATGTGTTGTGGAATTCAAATGTCATTGAATGCATGTGACTTGACCGTGAGGTTCCCCTCCTAGAAGATAATCTGATTAACAAGCTTGAGATCCAGTCACTGTGAAGGAGCATCTTTGTCTAGAGACATTGGTAGAATGTAGAAGTCACTGCCACAGGGAGTGTTTGAGGTGAAAAGTATAGATTCATTCTAGATAAACACATAAGGAAATATTTAAGGTGGATAAGGTGAAATGATTAAGGATAAGAGGATTCATAGCACCCACACAAACGCAGGGGCTATTTGAGCTCAATGAAAAGTTTCTGTGCTACACATTTGATATGTAAAGCATGGAAGAGATGGGATGGTATTTTCCCCTTCCTCATGAAATGGTGGGAAAGTTGAAAAATATAGTGAAAATGTTAAAGTAGAATCTTGACACTAAGAGTTTTTTTTATTTTCTCCCCATCAGCTTTAAATGGTGACTTTAACATTGTTTGCTGTTGAATGGAAATGACCTTATTTCCAGCCATCTCATTTTTTAGCTCAATTCACCTTATTGGTGCAACCCTTCCAATTATCCCCTCCATCCCAGAGAAACTACGCAGCACGATTTCCTGAGATGTCCATCTGATGGGTAATCAATGGCTGCAACCCACTGAATGCTTGTCTCAGCCACCACCAAAACCTTTTTCAAAGCAACATCCTTGCATGCTCCATTGACACCATCCTCCTCCACTCTTCAGCCACGGAAAGCCACCAACCTCATCACGGCATCATGCCTGCTCTTGGATCAACTCACACACTATTTTAGCCCTCCAACACTTTTCATTGGAGCTTGCAGATACCTATGACTTGCATGCTTCAGCCAAGTCACGTTGTACACCAGAGATACACAGACATTTGATGCATCCACACAGTTTGCTGCTACACAGGGTGCAAATTATGGCTTGTAGCTTACTTTCGAGGAACTCCTTTACGCCTTCAGCAATCCAGTACACCATGCATTGTACAGTTTCTTCAAAACGCCCAGTGACAGGCTTCTGGCCTGTGTGCCTTGTTATTTAACTCACAGGAAGGGGTAGGCACCTTGTTACAGTGGTGACTGCTGACCAGTCATGGGAGTGGGCACACCACTGAGCTACATTAATGTCACATTTGAATCATGTGTCATCCACTTATGCAACAAAGACACTGCATTTCTTTCAAGAAAATGGCTATTTCTTAAAGTCAAAGTGAAGTAGTCTTAAGTAGTGAAAAGGAGAACTACAGTCTGTCAAGATGTAAGGTCACAGTCATACAAGGAGCTTACCTGATTACTTTACAGGAGAATGGTCTCAGTCTTGCAGGCGCTAGGTCCTGCCAGAGTCTGAGGATCCATGTCCATGTAGAGCAGAGATTGGGCAACTTTAGTATCGCAGGTTAAATGCAACCATTGTGGGGAATACAAGTTTACTGCACCTTGATGTTAGTCAGGGTGCTGTTGAGGTGTTGGTCCAGGGGCTGGGCCATGCTCAGTCAGAGATATCCTGTCACATTAGTCTGGGCAGCAAGCCATTGTCAATCCTGGGGATTTGTTCAGTTGCAGTCAGTTTATCAGGGGGGCACTTCATGGAGTCTTGGGGAATACGGACAACTCAAGAATGGAGGTGGAGTTTATCATGGATGGTCTTCTGGAACAAACTTGTGATGATCCCATGGAGCTGCATATCTGAGCATAACAAGCCAAGTGTGAGTAGATTTAGAACAGACTACATTAATTCACACGGCACCAGACTAGAACTTTAGGGAGTCTTGAGAGCACGTGGACATGTATGTACAAAGTAGATAAATTATCCTTGCCTAATGTAACTAGAAGACTGGAACCTGGTATATTTATGATTACTCCACATAACATTATTTAGTACTAATGTGTAATAAAGGTATGTTACTTTGAAGTCTAAACCTGAAGATAGTTCTTAAATTTGTATTCTGTTTGACTAATTTGTCTTGACAACTCATAGAGTATGTATCAAACCACATGATAAAAGAAGGTTTGATGTCCTGGGTTACTGGGAGAATAATTATAGTGATAGGAGACAATTCCAAATAGAAAGTTGGGATCTCATGAACTGTAGTGAGGGATGGGCATCTAGGAATCTTGGGAGGCAGGCTTGTCACAGGTCATGGTCATGGTCATTCTGAGCTTGGCATAGGGAAAGTGTCTGGCCCACAAAGGCATGGCAATTTGCGAAGCCATGGGTTATTAGGCTAAAGTGAGGACATAAAGGGCTCAACAGAAGCAGGGAAGGTGGAGGCCTGAAAAGTCACAGGTGCCACAGAAACAGCAACACAAAGGTACATGAATGATCGTGGTGGGGAATCATCACCTTGTATTTTGGATGGAGCCTGTGAGTCGCTCACAAGAATACAAAGACTTTGCCATCTTGGATGAAACTGGATCAACTGCTCAAGAACTGAGCAAAATGGCTGGCACTGTGGGAAAAGTGGGCAGAGCAAGTTATTATTTGTTTCTTTGGAGTATGAACTTAATAAATTAGAATTTGAGGCCGTGGCTGGGGGAATTCTAATATCACTGTAATGATTCAATATGCCACCATCTGACTTCAATATGCATGTCATTGGCAGGTCTTAACATTGTCAAAGAATGCACATTAAGAATTATGTTCTCAAGCAATCATGACCACAACATAGTGTGCACTGTTGTCTCCTGTCATGTCAGCTAAGCCAATATTATCATACAAATGTACTTACAAGTATCAGCGGAGTTTTTTTTTAATTTCAGAAATACAACCTATAGCTAGGAATGGAAGACACAGATAACAGCTGCCATTTTTGTCAATTGAACTGTAAGTATGCAAGCACATAGTCTGCAATCTGGAAGGATGCCTTTTCTTTTGTGAGCATGCAGTGCTTGATTGGCTTCCTGGCAGAAATCTATTCCATCAATGTAGCATGAAGAGTTTGTTCCTCATAAAACCATGACTTTGACCTCCTTCAGAAGCCTCCATGCCACACTGTATGAAGACATCGAGGCTTCAATGTAATGGATATGATGGCTCAGGAGTTCCTTCAATCGAGTCATAGAGTCATAGAGATGTACAGCACAGAAACAGACCCTTGGGTTCAACCCGTCCATGTCGACCAGATATCCAAACCCAATCTAGTCCCACTGCCAGCACCTGGCCAATATCCCTCCAAACCCTTCTTATTCATATACCCATCCAAATGCCTTTTAAATGTTGTAATTGTACCTCTACTATTTCTTCTGACAGTTCATTCCATACACGCACCACCTTCTGCGTGAAAAAGTTGTCCCTAAACTTTCTTTCATATCTTTCCCTTCTCACCCTACATCTATGCTCTATAGTTCTGGACTCCCCCACCCTAGGGAAAAGACTTTATCTATTTATCCTATCCATGCCCCTCATGATTTTATAAACCTCTGTAAGGTCACCCCTCAGCCTCCGACCCTCCAGGAGAAACAGCTTCAGTTGATTCAACCTCTCCCTGTGGCTCAAATCCTCCAACCCTGGCAATATCCTTGTAAATCTTTTCTGAACCCTTTCAAGTTTCACACATCCTTTTGATAGACAAGAATTGCATACAATATGCCAAAAGTGGCCTAACCAACATCCGGTACAGCCACAACATGACCTCTCAAATCCTATACTCAACACTCTGACCAATAAAGGAAAGCATACCAAATGCATTCTTCACTATCCTATCTACCTGCGAGCACTTTGAAGGAACTATGAATAAAATGACATTATCTTTCTGACCTTCACCTCTGATTATCTTCTCGTCCATCTGCTTTTGACATCTGACATGAACGTTGGGTGGTTGGATTCTTGTGGTCTTGGGACAAATGTGAGGAGAGCAGAGAAAGATATAACGTTTTCAACATCAGCAAGGCCAGCAACAACCTCGAGTAAATGTTGCACAGCTTCCGGAGGGAGCAGTAGTAAGTGAAGGAGGCAGAGGAGAAGAATGAGACTCTACATCTACAAATCTTACTGTCATTTTCTTCAACTATCTGAGTGACAGTGCAGATGTTGATTAAGGATGTCAAGCTCCATCTTCACAGAACTGTGTCGTCACCTGGAACAGGACTTGTACTCAGAAGAACTGAATGGCAATGCTAACCCAATTGATATCAGGCTCATAGCTGAGATTTCAAGACTGCACTCATTTCTAGAGGGACCTGTGTGGCATCTTCCAATCCTATACATGTAAATGCATCTGGAATGTCACAAAGGCTATTTTCTCATAGCTCTTCACATCATTTCCCTGTGGTAAGGGAGGTCAAGCAGTCTGCACAGTGGGATTCTCTTCCATCACTGGCTTCCACCAGATGCAGAGCATCATCAATTGTACTCATGCATCTCTGAAAACTTGCAGAGGTCATCAACAATAGGATCCCACTCTACATTATTCAAATTGCATGTGATATCAATGTCAATCCTTAGACTTCTGAATTAGTTATCCTGGGAGCTGCCATGATTGCTACATACCACACAACTTAGAGATTCCTGCCTCCTGTCAAGGTCCTCAGGTCAGACAAGGATGGTAGCTGGGAGACCAGGGCTACCCCTGCGAAACACAGCTTATGACACCTTTAAGAAACCCTCAGACTAATGAAGGATGAAGATGTAGTGGTTGTCCACTCTTCATCTAGAGCCACAGTGGAAGGGACACTAGGCCTCCTTCGAACCTTGCATCATATCAATATTTCAGATCACGCATAGACTGAAAAGTTGTCCTGAAATACTTAAGGAGCTGGTATGACAGCATTGAACCCTGACAGCATTCTCTACAGCTTTTCTTGTGGACCAATGCACTATAAAATGGAATGCAAATATGAACCTTCTATTACACTTCTCCCAGTTTTGAATGACAGTGCGCTGTCTCATAAAGCTGATAGGTAGAATTACCCTTTCCCTCCAGAGTTGGGTGGAACCATCCCTGCATGGATGTAAGTGTGGAATAGTGTCCACAGGCCAGGCCCCAGCACAGGCCCTGCACACTGCCCTTATCCTCAGTTTTGCCCACACATCAAAGTGGATTACCTTTGCGACAGTCCGGATTGTAATGATTCAAGCATTCCTGATGTCTGCGGTTGTCTACAGGTAAAGGATTTGGCTGTTTGGGGATGATGAGCAGGGCTGGACCATTACAATCGCCTTCATTCTTGTGATGTCTGAAGAGACTGCTCAACTCTTACATGGGTGCTAGTCAATCCGGCCCAAGAGCAAAAGTCACACAAAAGCAGAAATTTTAAAATTGTAAGTCAGGATATATTTGCACAAATGCTACGTTATTTAAATTACGTGTCACTTTATGTCATGTATGAACCCTCAATGTGTTAAGAACAGTCCCAACTTCTGCAGCTGTATGGAGGGACTTTATTGGCTTGGAAACTTTGAATGGCATATTTGAGGTTTAGGCTTTGAGACACCAAAACTACTAAGATTGTTGTGCCCAGTTGCAGATCCACCCTCCTTAGCTTAGAATTCTGCAAGCCAGCCTAGGGAGAGATGGAGTGGAGGGTCACTTCTGCTGTGTCCTAAGAAAAACCTCCAAAGGGGTCTGTGTGTGTCTTCCTCCCTACTGGCACCATCCTGAGAGGAATGGGCACCTACATGGTGAGGTCAAGTTCACAGCCACCCTGACTTGCATTGATGCTGACTACCTATGGCTAGAACAATGGAAATCAGCTCCATGTGTGTGTTCAGCCGACACTGAGCATTGTGCACCTAGATCTCCAAGTCAGTTGCCAACCTCTCCATGGGTACAGACAGGTGCATGCATGCCAGAGGCAGCATTGCACTGACAACATGGCTGGACTCCTCTGTTCTTCAATTCAGTTTCCCATATCTCCAACAAGCCTATCTGCTGTTCCTGTGACAGTCTCTGCATTTTGACAAAGTTATCATTGGCATTTTGACAAAGTTATTGTTGCTCTGCCTGGAATTGAGCACATTCTCCGGAGTGTCAGAGACTTGGGTCTTTTGTTCTTCAACTGTCTGTGGAGATGTGGCAATGATGTTCTCAGCAGATTGTGCTTCCAAATCTAAGCTCGAAAGAGAGTCGAAAGAGTTGTAAATCTCAGAGCTGGTAAACGGCGCAGGTGAAAGTCTTGCCTCTGAGACACCGCAGAAGTCTCTGACTTTGATGGAGATTTGTTGAGAGTTGCTAGAGCCTGCACCAAGAGAAGAGAGGCAATTAGTTGTGTAAGAAAGTGAAAAGCATATTCAAGTTGAGAATGTGATATTACTACCATTAGTGGAAGAGCAGTGTGACACATCTCAATGAAGCTTATGCAATCAAACATGTCAAAGAATTGCCATCCCCATATGAGCGGTTTGCTGTTCTCTGTCCAAACTGAGTATTTGAAAGGAGTGAGGAGGTTGATATCCGCCACTCTCCTGTCTGAGTTAGTCTTCTCAGCCTATTTAAGGGCCAATCTCTTCTGCAATGAGGCAAAGAGAAGCATTAAGGATCACAAAAAATATATGATTGCAAGAGCAGTTTGTAGTGATACAGAGCAAGTGAGGTGTCTCCAAAAAGTTGATAGGAAGTGCAGAGTATAGGAAGGGTCAGTATTTTGGGAGAGCCGTTGAGCAGAGATGATGCTTGCAATAGAGTTGAAGTCTCTAAGTCTTTGCAGATGTTTGTGCAGTGACAGATTACAGTGAATGGTAGCTTTGTGATTGTGAGGTAACGGGGAGACGATAATGGCATTTACTCTTGTGGAATGTGGAAGATCATTCACCTTCTTTATGCTTTGTTGTGTGTTCTATTTAAATCAAAACAGCACTGACCTGGGTGACTATCTGTGCCCAGGATGGCTGAGTCTGTTGGCATACCCGTCTTTGACAGTCTGCAGGAAATAGAATAGTCCTATGCACCGGCACTTACAGTTTCCTGTCTGAAGAACCATGAGAAAATCTGCTTTTCAAGGCCATTTCCCTGCAGATAATGGTGCAAGACCACAATATGAGGGCTAGTTCTTGACTTGCAGTACCTGAAGTGGTGTGGAACTGGCTTTAAACATGGCACTAGCGTTAGGAATGCCCGAAGGTCCTGGCAGTGGTGAGCACTTCCATTTCTTCTGTCAATTCCCTGAGATGGGTACCAAAGATCCCCCCAACTGCGTCAATAATGAGATAATGAGCTGAATACTGGGTGAGAAAAGTCTCTCGGAGACATGATGGACTGCACAGCATGAATTTCACTCAACAAAACATTAATTGACAAAGGGGAAACTCTGGCCAGAATTCTGTTTTAAATTAGGAATGTTTTGCTTAAATCCGGATTCTGCTTCTTCTACAGCTTATTCACCAACAGTTAATATACTCCCTCCACCGATGGCACTACAAGACAGATGAATGATGTGCGATCGGAGTATGGTAAGTCATGTTCTGTCAATGGTTTTCCACCCTCAAAGTTGGAAAGGATTGGG
The DNA here is from genome assembly GCF_004010195.1 of Chiloscyllium plagiosum. Lineage (NCBI taxonomy): Eukaryota > Metazoa > Chordata > Chondrichthyes > Orectolobiformes > Hemiscylliidae > Chiloscyllium > Chiloscyllium plagiosum. The sequence goes on from NC_057715.1 coordinate 26,758,440, forward strand.
ATTGGGAAAATCCAGCTAACATCTATCAAAAGGCATAACTAGATTGTGATGATAGCTATCACTGAAACTGAGGTGTGGTGCACATGATGACATTACATTTTGTACATGTATTGTCTTCTTAAGTTGTGTTGGAGGAAAACATATTCTTACTTTAAGGAGAATAAGGTCCAAAATTATTTGAAATCTTCCATTTCAAGAACATCAACTTGATTGTACCTTGAAGGCATTTTTACCATTGCATAAGTTACAGCCAAGTGTAATGTAACGCATGCAGCTTCTTTAAACTGAAGTTTCCTTTCTAGATAGCCTCATCACTGCCAAGTCTCTGCCTTTTCATTCCTTCCTTAATCAGGAACAACTATTTCCTTCCTAAGTGAATTCACAAGCGCTGAACTGAAATTATTTCACAGATTCAAGCAATTGATCCAGGGTTGAACAGTTTGACTAACCCAAATGAACCTCTGAACTGTCCCTCATTACCAAGTATACAGTGATCAATCCTAAGGCAAACAAGAACACATGAACAGATAGAACACATCAACAGATAAAACACATTAACAGATTTACAGACGTCAGGCTCCAGTCTGTGTACAGTAGCAGAAGAAATCTCTAGCCAAACAAAATATTTCAACTGGAAAATAAAAAGTTTGATTTGCAGCATCACTTCAATTTACCCAAATGATATAAATCATGTGCCTCTTATTCATTTGCGTATTTAATCTGAATGTATTTTTTAAATATAAATGTAGTGAAATACCACATACCGCATCTGCTAACACTTTACATCTTTTCACGAGCAGTGCAACTAGAAAAATAGAGGAAAAGATCCAATCTGGGATTTAGATCAGCAATGCTGCAGGCTGTCAATCAAAATCTACAGACGTAATGTTCAATGGCTTAATTGTTCTGGTTTTGTGAGTCTGGTAACTGATTTATGCCCATTGTGCTCGATTGGTTAAGTATTGATGTAGACTCAGCTAGAAGTAACCAAACTGTAGAAACTACTGTAACGATCTGGAAGTATGACTCATTTTGTGACTGAAGAACTATTTAAAAACACTATAAATAAAGTTCTTAACACACGTAGAAGCTGGTGTCATCTCTACACAGATCTGAGATGTAAGATATACATAATAAGACAAGCCAAAAGAAGTTCTCCGTTGCCATTGCTCATTGCTGTCAGATTCCATAGCTCTCAACCTTTGCTGCAATCAGTAATGGCTCTAATCAGGTAAATGCACAGACAACTTTTCGTTAGTCATTAAAATTACAATCAGTGAAATCAAATTGTCCTTGTGGCTGCGAACTGTATTTAAGAAGGAGATGGATTCTTAATAAAAAATCAAATGGAAGAATCAAAACTTTGGATGAAGATTTATATGTTTATTCCAAAAGACTCCTTACTATTCTGATATTGTCCAAACTGAGGCCTGAAATTGAAGGAAGTCCTGCCAAACTTTCCCTGGGATCCTTGGAAAAACACTTTGAGTGAAGATTAATGTTTACGTACTTAATCCAGTGGTTCTGAAAGTCTCATTCGAGAGTACCTATGCAAGCATTTAAGATCAGTGAGGTTACTGCACTCAATGTTGTCAAGCCTTAACATCCTTAAGTATCAATGACTGGCATTTGATACACTGCGTCCCTGGAGTTGAAAGTGTGTGTCGGGCCCAGTAACATTTTGATAGATTGCAAGATGCCAAGCGTCCTGGTTTGTTCTTACTGACCCCCTTGCTAAACAAGATAATGCAAATGGGCAGATTCAATAATGTGTGCTCTGTCAGCTGGATTATCTCCCAGGCATTGCATACAGAGATTTATCAAAAATCCCTGAGTGGAAAGAAAGATTTATGTTTGGAAACGGAAATGATTTCAAAGAATGAAATAAGCAGATCACTTTTTTCTGAAAGGCCCCTTGCTTTTTGCGTGTGAGCAATGCCAGGAGAGATCAACTAATAATCCTAAGGTTGTAACATTTGTTACTATCTATAATCAAATTTTGACTTATATAAAATCATATAAAGCACAATGGCACAATAACTAAATGTCAACACTCACGTCACAGCTCACTTTTGACATTGGTTCACATTTTAATTCTGCGACATTGACTCCACCAGATATATTCTATCAAACCTATATAGAAACTTTGTTAGATTACCATTGGAGCATTGTGTATTCGTCTGATCTCCAACAGCAAAGAAGATATAGAGACATTATGGAACAGGGCCAAAGTGAGAGTTAGAATGTTACCCAAGAGGGGTCAAGGAGGCAAATCAACTCCCAGGGATGGGATTCTGCTCTGGAGAGCTTGGAAGGGAGGGAGAATTGGCCCGAGGGGTATATGGGGTCATATCCAGAGCAGTTGGGTCCAGAGCAATGGAGGAGGGATTGAGTCCTAGACACATGAGGGTGTGTCATGTCCCAGGGACAGAAGGGGGATACGGTTCAAAGTCAAGGAAGGGAAGGGTGGGGAAGCAGGGCAAATGGGAGGAGGTCCAGTGGGAGGTGAAGGGTGAGGTCAGGTCCAGTAATGGGGGAAGAGGGGAGCGGGTAAGGGGGTGTTGGTTCTGGGGTCTGGTGGGGAGAGTTGCGAAGTCCTGTGGAGAGAGAGGGAAGTCTCATGTTAGGATCTGAGGGGAGTAAAGTGGTTGTGTATGCAGCTAGTATGGGGTCATTTGAATTGTTCACCAGGAGTTAGATTATATACTTAATAGTTTGACTTCTCCTGAATAACTATTTTACTTAATTTCATCAGAACCCTCCACATTCTCTGACCTGAATGGAGACTTTCAGACAGTTCCAAGTGTAGAGGAATTGTCCACCAGATTCCTCAATTTTCCAGGAGTCTTTTGTAATGGGGAATCTGCTATCTAATCCACTTTCATCAGAGGTTCTGTAATGTGGATTCGAATATGTACTGTTTTAATCACTCTAGCCAGCTCTACCCTCACCTTAGGGGTTCAGATATAAAGAACAGTTATGTTCAGATTGGAGTTCCATGCTTTTGATAAACATTAAATACCTGATTGCCTTGAAATGTATTACAAGTGTTTACAAATGCATTTCAGGATACTGATTGTTCAAGTGTTCTCAGTAGAATGGAAACTTCCAAGAAAAGGTTTAAAATGCTGCATATGGTAACGTAAGGAAGTTTGTTTAATGAAAGAATTCTTTCAGGAAAATATTGCACCAATTAAAACGTTAATTAGGTTCTGCTTTCTATTTTAGCTTCATTTTCTTTCCTTTCTTCTTTTTGTACCAATCATTTTTCGAATATTTGTGGCTTTGTGCTTATTTACAGTATATTTATAGAGTTCCCTGCAGCGCTGCTGCCCATACTTTTTCTCACCATGACACCATCTTGAGTTTTGAAAATTGCTGTAGCCTCTCAGTGAGGCTGGGGAGGGCTGGGGAGGGGATTGGAACTGTGATGGGGAGACTGCCTGGGGAGGATTGGAGACCTGGGTGTGCAGGTTGCAGGAAGCAGTGGACTGGGTAGCTGTGAAAACAATTGCGTTTTAGAGCAAAAAGGCAGGCATTCTAATTCAGTCGGAGATCTGTTACTGCCTCAAAGCTCATCACCCGATAGAGCTTCAGTTGACAATATCTTTTGTGTTCCATACCTGCCACTTCATGAACCCCATGCCATAAAGTATGGAAAACTGAAATACCTTATAATACCTTCAGCTTGCCATTAGATCTTCTTGAGAGAGCAAAATAATATGACACTGCATGATCTAAGAATCCCAAAAGTGTGGAAACAGGCCATTTGGCCCAACAAGTTCACACCAATCCTCTGAAGAGTTTCACACCCAGACCCATTTCTCTACATTTACCCCTGACCAGTGCACAAGCCTACACATCCCCAAACATTATGGGCAATTTAGCATGGCCAATTCACCTAACCTGCACATCTTTGGACTATGGGAGGGAACCGGAGCACCCAGGAGAAACCCACGCAGAGAATGTGCGTACTCCAAGCACAGTTGCCTGAGGCTGGGACCAAACCCGGGTCTCTGGCGCTGTGAGGCAACAGTGCTAATCACTGAGCCACTGTGCCACCACAATGCTTCCTGTACTGATGCATCATTGTCATTCGTATACCACACACTCAGACATATTCCCGAACTCTACACATTTATGTGCCTAATCTACTTCAATGCAAGGAAATAGAGTTTGATCAACTCATTCTCACCCACCTTAGAGCATAATGTTTTCCCTGTATTTCAGTAGAATGATGGTGAGAGGTTTGAATTGTTTAGTCTAGAGATAACAAAAGAATGGATGAGAATTTCAGTAACCGATTAACTGAAGCAGTGGTGTAGTTAAATGACAAAGGTGGAGGTGTGGAAGTGGATAGTCTTCAAGTTGGAGCAAATACTGTTTAGAAGTGCATCTTGGCGGGGGTCAAGATTTAGCCCCAGATAGCTGTTGGAGATTGAACTGGAGTTGGTGACAAGGGAGTAGGACTTGAGTTAGTGGATGAAGACAATGGCTTTGGTACTATAACAAGCACATTTCCCCAGTCAACTCAATGTGGTTTTCTAAAATTTGACTTGCATAAATTTCTGCTCATTTCTTACTGGATTCTGAATAAACTGGAGACTGCAGGGGTGTCAAAAAGAAGATGATGAAGATGTGTGTCATCAATCTAAATGAGGAAATTGATGCTGTGCTTTGCTTTCAGATAGCATTATCAAAAATGGGTAGAGGATACTCCTGATGTAACAGAAGAGTCAGAAAAGAAGTTATTGGAGGCAATTCCCTAGCTGTGACTAAATAGATAAGAGTGGAAATAATCCCTTATAACTGGATGATGGAGGAGAGGCGTTGGATGAGGATGATGTGATCAACAGTGTCAAAAACTTTAGTCAGTTCAACAGGATGAGAAATAATAAATTATTATGTAAATATTTTGTATTATTATTGTTAATATGCTCAGCATGTGAATAAGCAGCACAATGGTTCAGTGGTTAGCACTGCTGCCTCACAGCATTAGGGACATGGGTTCAATTCCAGCCTTATGTAAGCGTCTGTGTGGATTTTTCACATTCTCCCCCTGATTGCGTGGGTTTCCTCCCACAGTCCCACAGATGTGCATGTTAGGCGGATTAACCATGCTAAATTGCCCATAGTATTGAAGGATGTACAGTCTAGGTGGATAAATCATGGGAAATGCAGGTTTACAGGGATGGAATGGGTCTGGATGGAAAGCTCTGTGGAGGGTCAGTGTGGATTTTATGGGCTGAATGGCCTGCTTCCATACTGTAGGGCTTGTATGAAGTTATAACTTGAACTTGTAACTGGTGAACTATTTGTGCGTTTGATAAGTAATGAAAGCACTGTGATGGCTCATGTGGAGGATTCAAAGGGTCAGTTAGACTCGAAACGTCAGCTCTTTTATCTTCTTACAGATGCTGCCAGACCTGCTGAGATTTTCCAGCATTTTCTCTTTTGGTTTCAGATTCCAGCATCCGCAATAATTTGCTTTTATGGAGGATTCACTTGTTGTTATCACTAAAATGAAACTGGACAAATGTATGCAACCTTCATCATTTTACTTTAACATCTGAGATTTTCAGGATTAAAATAATTCATAAAAATGACAATACTGATCTAAAATTGTACTATGATCACTTTACAAGCCCAGGCAACCCACAAGGAATATTAAAAATGACTGCAATAGAATGATCATTTAAAGAAAGAGGCACTGAAACCCAGTTAGTTGTCAAGAAACTCACATCTCTTGTTGCATTCACATTTTGTATAATAGCATCAGATACTGAGAGATGAAAAGTTTACCTACAGCGTTCCTACAGTTTAGAATGGAACAGTGATGCAGACACCAGAAGTCACTTAAGGGAACAGTATATCAACAGGAACCTTTCAGCAACAACAGAGAGAGAAAACAACATGGACTGATAACTGTAAGGATACTGGAAGCACTTTTTCCTGCGGTCTCTCAATCACAGAAGCCAACACTGGTGAAAAAATAATATGGTGAAACCACTGCTCATCTGAAAAATCAAAGCAATCCATGAGGAAACAGGTAAATAGTTGACCAGTTAGGCGTCAGCTTCCACTGTTGCAATTCAGACTCTAACCACTTAAAACTTCAAACCTCTTCACCTTTCTGTCTTTATAGACACAACACACCTTTTTAAGTTTAAGTATTTGCCTGTTTGATGCCATTGTTTCATCACTTTTCCAATACAGTCAGTAATAACATTTCTCTTCCTTTCAATTGAGGAAACATTAGAATTATCTCTTTTAGTTTATGATGTGGAGGTGCCAGTATTGGACTGGGATAAAATTAAAAATCATACAACACGAAGTTATAGTATATTTGGAAGTACTAGCTTTCAGAACACTGCTCCTTCATCAGGTAACTAATGGGGCAGGATTATAAGACACATAATTTATTGCAGTCTCATGCAATTAAAATGAATTGCTGTTAAATCTTTCATCTTTTAGAATGGACTGCAGGTTTCGGTTTATTCACATGTAAAGCCAAGAACTACTTGAATTCACATTCTCGAGATAACTTAAGTTTTTATAAAAAAAAGGTGACATTTCAGCTCAGACAATGCATTAAAGGTGTGAGGTTAGAATCTGTCTGTATCCCAATCTTGAGTCAGACTGGTTCTGTTTCCAAATTAGGAATTTAATAAAATGTTGCATGGATTCACTGCTTGCATTGACTGTCTGCAGGTTGTGTGCTTTCCGAGCAAAAATCAAATATATCTGCAAATACAGTTCTGCAAATGCAAATTCACCCCATAGACGTGTGTGTGTGTATGTGGAAATAGAACCAGTCTGACTCAAGACTGGGATACAGACAGACTCTAATCTCACACCTTTGATACATTTTCTGAGCTGAGATGTCACCTTCTTTTATAAAAACGCAAGTTGTCTCGAGAATGTGACTTAACAAGTTCTGGGATTTACATATTCGTTAACTGAAACCTGCAATCTATTTTAAAAGAAAAAAGACTTAACAGCAATCTAGGCCATCATTTTAATTGCATGACATAGTGATCTTTTGCTATAAATTCTGTGTCTTATGATCCTTCCCCACTAGTTACCTGATGAAGGAGGAGCACTCTGAAAACTAGTAATTCCAAATACTGAGGAACCTTGATTATCCGGCATTTGAGTAACTGAATTTCGGATGATCTGAGCAAGATCGCAAGGTTCCGATGCTTGGCTAACGATGTGATTCCGGCATTCAATTATCCGGCATTCAATTAACTGAATGAAATACTCCCTGCTCATGTCCTTTGGATAATCAAGGTTTCTCTGTAAACCTGTTGGACTATAATCTGGTGTTGTGTGATTTTTAACTTTCTTTAGTCTAGTTGACTAAGTTTTAATTGACCTGTGAATAGCTGCATGTTAAGGAAATAGATTTAAATTATTTGTTGCAATTGAGTGAGAGGAAGTGAAAAAGAAAGGAGCTGATCACCTCCCCTCACCTGCTCATAAAGTGGGTCAGTAACAAATACGTTTTTGATTTACAGCATCTGCAGCTCTATCAGTGTTTGTCCTATGGAACAGACTGACTAGTCACACTTGGGGTCATATTGGAGCTACTGTCTCATTGTGGCAAGCACAATACTGCATAGTAACAGTTGCACTGCTCCATGATGGTTATTTTATTGCTCATATCAGAAAGTTCTCATGGTATGTTTGTGTAACAATATTGTTGTAAAGTCCTGAAAATATATATCTGTAAATTGACAAGATTGGCCAGGCTTAGTTTCAATGAGTTCAAGTGTAATTTATTACTGGTTTGTAATGTCCTGTTGGAAACAACAACTTTGTGCTGAAAAATATTAATTTGGGTATTCATCCATAGGCTGTGATTCTTATTGGAATGCACATGGATGGCCGAATCCTATTTGCTCAAGCTTTTCACAGTGTATCAATTGAGTTTTAGCAGTCTGTTTGGCAGTTACTTTTACATTATTAAGCAATAAATTGCTAGTCTATTTCCTTTGGTTTGTTACAACATAAATATCTGTTTTTCTTCATTTTGTACTTTTCAATTTACATAGTACTTCTTGTTTATTGAATGTAGATTTGAGGTCTTGTGTGGAGTATGATGCCAAGCTGTTTTAATTATGTATTTTGAGATGTTAACTAAAACAATGGGAATCACCAGATGTCTGTAGTACATTGCATGTAGTTGGCAAACAAACGTACAGTTAAAAGCAGTCATTTGAGTGTGCTTAAGAATGTGCTACATAAAGTTTTACACAAACTCAGGAGCAAACAAAGTGGTATTTTCAGAAGTAAAATCAGTGCCCACATATCTTTGTAATAAATAGTAATTGTTGCATGTGCAACCAAACTGAGCTTGCACCTCACCATGGGATAAGTTTGATGCCACCACTTCCTGTAAATGTAGGGATTTCCAGGTCCTGCTTGATGTAGTAGAGGATAAGGACATACTGGTCTAGCAAGGAGATGTTCTTGTAGTGAACAAGAAGTAGTTTATTGCAAGTTTATAACAATTATAGGTGACATTGAACATTGCTATAGACTAAGAGGAGGATCTGAATGTAAGGTTATACCTTGAAATCCTAAGCTATTCTGAAGCATTGCAATTCTGATCTCCTTCCTAAAAGAAGGATGTTGTGAAACTTGAAAGGGTTCAGAAAAGATTTACAAGCATGTTGCCAGGGTTGGAGGATTTGATTTATAGGAAGAGGCTGAATAGGCTAGGGCTGATTTCCCTAGAATGCCAGAGGCTGAGGGGTGACATCATAGAGGTTTATAAAATCATGAGGGGCATGGATAGGATTAATAGACAAAATCTTTTCCCTGGTTGGGGGAGTCCAGAATTAGAGGGCATAGGTTTAGGGTGAGAGGGGAAAGATATAAAAGGGACCTAAGAGGCAACTTTTTCACTTGGAGAGTGGTACATATATGGAATGAGCTGCCAGAGGAAATGGTGGAGGTTGGTACAATTGCAACATTTAAAAGGCATTTGGATGGCTACATGAATAGGAAGAGTTTGGAGGTATATGGGCCAAGTGCTGGCAAATGAGACTAGATTAAATTGGAATGTCTGGTTGGCATGATGAATCGGACTGAAGTGTCTGTTTCCATGCTATACATCTCTATGACTCTTTGACTCTCTGAATATAAGTCTATATGATATTATAATGCATTCTGCAGTATTAAAACTTTCAGACACTCTTATGCCAACATTAAACAACTTTAAATATGATTGCACTATCACAGACACAGGAATGAGCATTCTCTGGGAATCTTCTTGTCATCTACCGTGGAGATTTGATAGAGTTATTCAAAAGTATAAAAATGAAATGAAATGATGGTGTTTCCAATCACCGGAAGATCAGTAACCAAAGGACAGAAATTTAAAGTAATTGCAAATACCAGAAGAACAATAAGGAGAATGTTTTTTTTCACAGCTAGATATTGGAACACCTACTTGAAAGAAAGGTGGAAACATATTAAATAGAGAGATTTTTCAAGTCAGGCTGTTCAGAGATGTTGTTATACAGCTCTAGAGTAGATGGGACTTGAGGCCAAGCCTCCTGGCTCAGATGAAGGGATACTACCATTGTGCCACATGAGGGCCCCTTAGCAGGTTCACTTTTTTTTTAAAAAATGAATTTATTTTTCTAATAAACCTGCTTAGAGATGTTATTACAAACCTCTGGAGCAGATGGGATTTGAAACCAGGCCTCTCAGTCTCGGGTTAGGGAGACTACCACTGTGCCACGCAAGAGGAACCCTGGTAGGTTCAATACTTTTTAAAATTTAACTCATTTTCTTGATCAACCTGTTTGGAGATGTTGTTACACATCTCTGGAGCAGGTGGGATTTGAATCCAAGCCTCTCAGTCCATGGGTAGGGAGACTGCAACTGTGCCACACAAGAGCTCTTAGGCAGTGCAATATAAACAAACAGAAATTAAACAGACCACCTGGTCATTATTGGTTGCTGTTTGTATGATTTTGCCATCTGAAAATTGGCCTGCCACATTTCTTGTATTACAAATGCGATTACACATCAAACGTACTTGGTTAACTGTAAAATGGCATCCTGAGGTTTTGAGAGGCACAATATAAATGAAAGTCTTTATTTTGTAGTAAGATGTGTATTTGAAAAGGAGACATTGTGCGAAATATCAGAAGATTAATACTAACTTGATAATTTGTGCACAGAACTGGCAAATGTACAATGGGCTGAATGAAGTTCTTCTATGTTGCAACATGCTTTGATTTATGAATTTTGGTGAAAATTCAACAGAATCAACTCATGGAAATGATGGGCAAACATACTTGCAAACAGAAAAAGGCTTAGCATTTCTTACTAGCAAGAAGCTATCAGCTGTACAAATCTTCCAGAAGAATACACAGCTAAAAACTATTTTCATGTGGGATAAATACTTATTTTTTTCTCTGCTGAATATAAGGTTCCTTGTAGGAATCAATTCAGGTCATCTGAACTCAATCCCCCGGGCACTTATTAATTAAGTATTAATTACCAGTATTTGGCAGGCTTATTTAGAAATCCTACCAAGTAAGTTGGCACAGAAACTGAAAATGTCATTTATTATTTACCCAGATTAGGAACACAGTTAAGGTTAATTAGTTAGATACCATTAGGGTAATTTAACTCGCACCTAATTCACAAAGATCTTACTTTGGAGAATTTGATACTGACACTGGATACAAAAAGTGTGAAGGTGATAACTTTGATTTAAATGAACATAAATATTATTTTTGATTAATTACAATGATGGATAGGACTTCCTCAGTACCTCAGCAGGTTACATCAAGGAAGAATTAAACCATATTTTTAAAAAAATGTTCATGCAAATGGACATTGTGGGTTAGGTCAGCATTTATTACTTATCCTTATTTGACCATGTGAAGGTAGTGGTGATTGGCCTTTTTGTACCTGGTGTTGGTACATCGACATTAAGGAAAGAGTTCCGGTATTTTAATCCAGTGACAGTAAAGAATGATGGTATAGCTCCAAGTCAGGATGGTTGTGTCTTGGAGAAGAGCTTGCAGGTGACAGATTGCCTGAGTATCTGCCATCATTATTCCTCCTAGATGGTGGAGTTTGTGAATTTGGATTATGGAGAAATTTGCAAGTTTCAATTCCTTGTCTTACTAATTTAGCTAAAGCAGCAATAGTTAGATTAAATTTGGACTCGATACCACAAGTTAGAGGAGGAATGAAGAAGGTCTGACTCTCCTAAGGACTATGAATGTGGTGCTGGAAAAGCACAGCAGGTCAGGCAGCATCTGATGAGCAGGAGAATTAACGTTTTAGGCAAAAGCCCTTCATCAGGATTTGGCCTGAAATGTCGATTCTCCAGCTCCTCGGATGCTCCCTGACCTGCTGTGCTTTTCCAGCATCACAGTCTCGACTCTGATCTCCGGTATCTGCAGTCCTCACGTTCTCCTAAGGGCTATGCTGTGGCCTCCTACTGAGAATGTGGTCAGGGTTTGGCCTAGTTTAAGATCAAATGGATCAATTAATCTGCTGCTTTATATTCTCCACACTGACAGATAAAAATAATCACTTAATTGAACCTACTGCCTTTGGAGATATTCCCCAATAGTAATAAGAAGGAGATGTAGAGAAGTTGATTTTGAAAGATATGAAGTTAATGAAATTGAGAAAAAGGAGCTGCGTATACATTAAACGTAGCTTTGAAAGAACTAAAAACCAGATAAAATCAAAGGCTAGTCTGCAAATCTTTTACATATATTTATATTTGAGTATATAAATACTGATAAAATTGCAAATCAACCAGAAAAGGTTAAAAGATTAATTATGATGAAAATTTGCTTACACTTGCTGCATTTTTGTAGAATGCAGGAGATTGAGGGAGTTATCAAATTCTGAAAAAAAAGAAAGGGCTTTGATGGGGTAGATACAGTAAAATTCTACCTTCTGGCAGGGAAAAGAAAAATTAAGTCAGCATTATTTTCAAAAGAAAATGAAGGGCACTTATCAGTGAAGACAGAAAACCTTTAGTCATTTAAACAGTAGTAGATTCTGAAATGCCCTCAAATGGCTTTGACTGTGTCAAATAAAATTTTTAACAACTGAGATCAACCATTTTTTGTTAGTTTACATGATTAATGAATATAGATCAAAGACTTTCTGATTTTTAAATTAATAAAGAAGAGAATCTTATTCCAGGCTGTGGGGAAAGCAAAGGTGCAGGACAGGATGTGCTGCCCGCTGGCACCTACTCATGAGGGGCTAGCCTTTTTGCAGTGGTTATTTTTTGTGACCTATGTAGCTCCTTAGCAAAGTTGGTGGAAAGGTATTAGTGGCAACAGTCAATTTTTGTGATATTATCTCTCACCTTCCCTGGGTGGAATTTAATGCCCTTCCTGTGGCAAGTTTAATTAGATTAGATTACTTACAGTGTTGGAACAGGCCCTCCGGCCCAACAAGTCCACACCAACCCACTGAAACGCAACCCACCCATACATTTACCCCTTCACCTAACACTACGGGCAATTTAGCATGGCCAATTCACTTGACCTGCACATCTTTGGACTGTGGGAGGAAACCGGAGCACCCGGAGGAAACCCACACAGACACGGGGAGTACGTGCAAACTCCACACAGTCGCCTGAGGCGGGAATTGAACCCAGGTCTCTGGCGCAGTGAGGCAGCAGTGCTAACCACTGTGCCACCAAGGTGCTCTTTTGTCCTTCCATTGCTGATGGCTACTCTTTCCTTCCCTCATGACCACTTCATCCCATGATTCTTCTCCTGCCATCACCTGTAACTTGGGATTCAGAGATTATCCTAGATCATCCTGCGTTAAATTCTTGAAGTTCATTGAAGATGTTTATTGAGGAGATGCTGTGGATAAAGCGAAACCAGTGGATGAGCTGTATTTAGACTTTCAGGTGGAATTCAGTACAGCGGAACACCAAAGGTTATTGTAGAGATTAAGAGGTAATGGTGTTGAGGATAGCATATTAGCATAGATTGGCTGGATAACCAGAAACAGAAAGGAGGCATAAATAGTTTATTTTCCAGTTGGCAAAACATTGAGTGGTGTGCATTAGTTCTGTAGTCTCAACTCTTTACAACAGATATAAATAATCTGAACAAAGAGGTCAAAGGTATGGCACCTAAGTTTGCTGGTCATATAAAGTTTGGTAAGAAAGTAAGTTGTAAAGAAGTTGCAACAGGATCACAAAGGACATAGATAGGTTAGTTGAGCGGGCAAAGATATAGCAAATGAAGAAACTGTGTAAAATTGGCCATATGCAAAAGGGTATTAAAAAGAAGTATGTTATCTAAATGATGAGAGATTGCAAAGCTCTGAGATCCAGAGAAACCTGGGTATCCTAGTGCATAAATTTAGAAACAAGTAATTAGGAAAACAAGTAGAATGCTATTGTTATTGTACAGAAATTGAATACATAAACAGAGAAGTTATGCTTCAGTTATACAAGGTATTGGTGAGAAATATCTGGTGTACTATGTTCAATATTGGCCTTCTTATATGAAGATGTAATTATGTTGCAGACTGTTCAGAGGAAGTTTATTTAGCTAATCACTAGAACAAATGAATTGTCTTTAAAGACTGGACAAGCTAAGCTTGTATCCTTTGGAGTTTAGAACAGGAAAGAGGTGACTTGTTACAAGATTCTGAAGGATGAATGCAGACTGGATGTTTCCTCTGGTGAGAGAATCTAGAACTGGGGTTATTGCTTAAAAATAAGGGTCTCCCATTTAAGGCTTTAATGGTGGCAAGGAGTTGAAGAATCTGAGGCATCTTTGTAATCTTCTTTGTCCTGTGTCTCACATCTATGACTTTCCTGGGTTGGGACAGATTTTGCAACCCAAATATATAAAGCCCTACATCATTCTGGCGCTTCCAAATATATAAAGCCTTACATTCATCTGACGCTTCTTGTTGTTGAACATCAGCCATTCTCTGTGAGCTATTGCCATAGTGAGTGAAGGCTCCTATCATGTTTTTCTGAGTTTTGTCCATTACTACAATATCATTAGGAATACATATGCATGCAAGCACGCTCTCTGCAATTCTGTCCATTACGGTGCTCTAATGCATCTTGAGTAGCAAAGGTCTTAATGAAAAGGTATGGTCTGGAAACAGTGCCATTCAAATGACCTTCTGAAGTTGGTAACTTTCAAATGTTTCTTGTCCAAGTGTCCAGACCAATATTAATGATTAGTACCAGCTTGGAGAGAAATTTAGCTTCTGTGAACATGGGATTCCATTTCCCTAGTACTGGAATCTTGTATGGGAATTTCTTCAGGTCTGAGACACACCCTGATTGTGACATCCTTCCTTAATACACAGGTAATGGAACTACACTAGCTCATGTGATGATTCACACAATGGATGACATGTATCAGCTTATATTTATGTTGATCTCTGGCACTTTCTTTGGTGTGGTTGCCATTCCATTGCATCAGTTTTATGTTTGGTTGAGTCCCATTGAACCTTCTGGTTGCGTCTTTGGAGGCTGATTTCATGCATAGGCAGCCTGATGTCTATTTGTACTGTGTGTTTTACACAGAACTTGGAATACAGGGCAGCTTCACGGTGGATATGATACAGCATGCTTAGCATGCAGCCTGCTTTGTTTTTGTACCATGGCTACAAAGCCAATGTTTTTGGCTCCACCGAAAGCTCGCAGATATGTCTACAGTGGCTTCATCTTTGCTGCCATCTGTTAGCATTGAATACATGCTGTGGCCTTTCTTTTTGAAACAAGATGCCCTTTTAGAAAGTTGCAAAAGGTGTTGTGATGAGAGGTGTGTGATTAATATAGATTAGTGTAATTGTTTTTACATGGCAGAGCAGTTTTGATGGACTGAATGGTCTATTTTGCTCCTGTATCCTTTGGTCATAGGGCCTTATTCATTGATAGCTTGCTTTGTTTTATTTTATATTTAGTTGTTTTACGTTATACATGCCTGTTTTATTGTTAAAAGTAAACTTGCAGCCTTATATGCTGATGTTTCAGTGAAAGACAGCCATGTTATAGAACACAGAACATAGAACATTATAGCACAGTACAAGCCCTTCAGCCCTCGATGTTGTGCCACGCTGTGAAACCAATCTGAAGCCCATTTAAACTACACTACACCAGTCTCAGATTGATCTCTTTCCTCACTATCTCCCTGGGTCCCACGCCCTCACTTACTAGTTTAAATCCTCCTGAGCAGCGCTAGCAAATCTCCCTGCCAGTATATTAGTCCCCTTCCACATGCCTATCCAATGACCATTTAAATGCCCTTAAAGTTGGTTAATCTCCTATTGCAGGCAGTGCATTCCACACCCCTACTACTCTTTGAGTAAAGAAACTATCTCTGACATCTGTCCTATATTAATCATTCCTTAATTTGAAGCTATGCCCCCTCGCGCTAGCCATCACCATCTGAGGAAAATGGGGAGTAGAGACAACCCTGGTAATTATAGACCAGTGATCCTTACTTCGTTTGTGGGTAAAGTGTTGGAAAAGGTTATAAGAGAAAGGATTTATAATCATCTCAAAAGGAATAAGTTGATTAGGGATAGTCAACACGGTTTTGTGAAGGGTAGGTTGTGCCTCACAAACCTTTCTAAGTTCTTTGAGAAGGTGACCTTCTCTTGGAGATATATCCACATACTGAATCAGAAATTTTTCTTGTACACTCTTAACAAATTCTTCTCCATCTAAACCCTTAACACTGTGGCCGTCCCAGTCTATGTTTGGAAAGTTAAAATCCCCTACCATAACCACCCTATTATTCTTACAGTTAATTGAAATCTCCTTACAAATTTGCTTCTCAATTTCCCTCTGACTATTGGGAGGTCTATAATATAATCCCAATAAGGTGATCACCCCTTTCTTATTTCTCAGTTCCACCTAAATAACCTCCCTGGATGTATTTCCGGGAATATCCTCCCTCAGTATAGCTGTAATGCTATCCCTTACCAAAAACTTCACTCCTCCTCCTTTCTTGCCTCCCTTTCTATCCTTCCTATACCATTTGTATCCCTGAGTTCATTTGCCTTCCCTGTTAGGTCTCTTGCATTGAAATAAATGCAGTTTAATTTATCAGTCCTCTGCTTTGTCCCTGCCTCCCCTGACTGTTTGATTCACTCCTTTTCTCAACTGCTCCAGTCTCAGATTGATTTCTTTCCTCACTATCTCCCTGGGTCCCACGCCCTCACTTACTAGTTTAAATCCTCCTGAGCAGCGCTAGCAAATCTCCCTGCCAGTATATTAGTCCCCTTCCAATTCAGATGCAATCCATCCTTCTTGCACAAGTCCACCACAGAAGAGATTCCACTGATCCAAAAGTGTGAATCCTTTTCCCATATACCAGCTCCTCAACCATGCATTCATCTGCTCTATCCTTATATTCCTACCCTCACTAGCTCTTATCACCTGGAGTAATCCAGATATTACTACTCTCGAAGACCTCCTTTTAAATTCCTGCCTAACTTTCTATATTCTCTCTTCAGAATCTCATCCTTTTCCCTTCCTATGTCATTAGTACAATGTGTACAATGACCTTCTGCTGATCCCTCTCACCTTTGAGAACATTCTGCAGCCTCTCCGAGATATCCTTGTTCCTGGCACCAGGGAGGCAACACACCATTTGATTTTTCCCTGCTGGCCACAGCAATGTCTGTCTGTGCCTCTGACTAGAGAGTCCCCTAACACAATCGATCACTTGAAACTCGACGTACCACTCATTACATTAGAGCCTGTCTTAATACCAGAAACTTAGCAGTTTGTGTTACATTTCTCTGAAAGTCCATCACCCCTTACATTTTCCAAAACAGCATACCTGTTTGAAACGGGGATAGCCACAGGAAACTCTTGTACTACCTGTTTACCCCTCCTATCTTTCTTGGAGTTAACCCATCTACCTGACTGTATCTGTGACTTTTATCCCGTCCTATAACTGCCATCCATCACACCCCCTTGCTCTTGCAAATTCCTCATTGCCTCTAACTGTCGCTCCAACCAATCCATTCTGTCTGATAGGATTCACAACCAAGAACATTTATTGCAGATATAATCCTCAGTTACCCTTAAACTTTCCTGAAACTCCCACACCCGACAAGAAGAGCATATCACTCTACTAAAGGCCATTTTGCTCCTTCCAATCTACAGACCCCGAAAATAGCACCATCTTTATTGCTTTACAAAACACTGCTACAGGCTAACGTAATATTTATGGTTTATATTTTTAAAATTTAATTATGAGACAGATCCCAATAAAAACACATAATCAAGAAAGAACCCACTCTGCTCACTATTGTAGATTTACAGCAAGGCTATACTTAAAACTATTCTCTTATCTGTTTCTGTGCTATGACCTCTCCATCTAATAGCTGGTTTCTCTGTATTCTCCTCAACAATGTTGTCTTTTGTCTTTCTCCAGTTGCATTATGAAAATGCTAAATATGATGAATTAAACTAAATTTCAGTTTGGTATCTGACTTATCCAATATCAGCAGTGTTAAGACGATCACCAAATCCATTATCTCCTCTGACATTGCAGTCTCTGGAAAATTGCATCTGTTGCCTTTGTTATGGCATTCATTGACAAATATGATCCACTTCTTCCTGAGGTGTTACCGATAGGATATTGATTGTAAGTGATGAATTCCAAAATAAAGATCTTTTAGCTCTTTTCATATCTTTGTGGAATATTTCTGGTCTTCTTCAGAAAAGACCAAATGATAGTTTCTGTGCAACCCCTCATTTCCAACCATCATCAGTGGTTTTACAGCTTGCTTATCATCTTTAACTATGAGGAGATTCTATGAGAATGTTCAGCAGTGTTTCTGCTGTGCTGTCAGCTTTTTCTTTTTCTTACCACTTTTAATTCATTTTTTACCTTGAACACCTCAGCACTGCACTTCGCGCATCTTTTCTGTTTTTCACTTTAAAACTTGTTCAGCTAAATTTGTGCTGTTTCTGACTGATTTTCATTGTTTGAATTTAGGTGCATTCTTTCTAATATTCAGCATGGGGATTGCTGTCATCAGCCCTTTAAACTTGGACTTATTGCAGTTTTGAATCAGCTGGCTACCTGACCCGTTTTGTCTATCTCAAAAGTACTCACAGCTTGTGAAGAAAGCCATGTTCTCTACTTTCACTTTGGGAACTTGTGACTTCTGAATCTTGTCTGCTGTTTTTACCTGCAATCTTCAAGCGGTGTCACTGCCTTGTATGTACTGCTTTTCTAGTAAAATTACAGCCACTGCAGCACAACTGAGGTCCTGTTTTTGTGTGCTTATTTACAGTACAAAGTCATTGCTAGGCATATCCTTAGCCTAAAGTGCTGCAATGCAGAGTGACCTTGGCTTCTGTGGATGTGATATTATCCTGGTGCTCCCTTGTTGTATCTGCATCTAGTTCTATCAAAGCAACATTGGCCTTAAAGCAACAATATAAACTTGGTCATCAATATTTCCTGTGCTTTCTAATCAAGAGCGTCTACACACACACCCACCCCATTAATACCTTGATGCAAACAGTGCAATATTTTGTTCAAATCCCATCTTGCCCTTTTGTATCTCTCTAATGTTCACTAGCCCAACAACACTAAGTTCTGTCCTCTCATTTATCCCTGATTCTTTTACATACCGTCATTGATTACTATGCCTTCAATTGTCTGGACGTTAAGCTTTGGAATTCTCCCTGCCACAGGCACACACGCACATGCACATGCACACACTCTGTTTCTGGATCTCTATGTTTGTCGATAAGTTGCTCCTTAAAACCTATTTAGTTTGACAAAACATTTTGTTGCCTGTTTTAATCTCTTTCTGTATGATTCTGTACGGCAAAAGTCCATTCTTGGGAAGGAAGTAGTTGGTTTAATGGACAACTGGAGGCCCTCATTGGAAAACAGACAGAATCATACTGCCAACTCTCATTATCAGAAAGATCAAAAAGGATATAAGAGCCCAATGTTCAAAGTCAGTTGGCAATGTCTATTGACTGATTCAGTTAATACTTAAGTCTGCTTTAGTATGAGATCCTCCTAAACTCAGAGATATCATTAACAAAGGCGGAAAATGCTGGGGAGGTAATGTCCTAGTGACATTATCTCTAGACTTAATCAAAAGGCAAAGAATATTAATTCAGATAAAGTTCTGGGGAGCTGGATTTAAATCCCACTAGGAAATATGGTGCTATTTGAATTCAACAGAAACCTGGAGTTAAGAGTCTAATGATGACCATGAAACCTTTGTCAATTTTTGGGAAAACACTAATTAGAGTCCATAGAGATACACAGCAGGGAAGCAGACACTCGTCCATGCCAACCAGATATCTGAAATAAATCTAGTTCCGTTTTCCAGCATTTGGTCCATTTCCCCTAAACCCTTCCTATTCATGTACCCATCCAAATTCCTCTTAAGTGTTGTAAATGTTTCAGCTTCCACCACTTCCTCTGGCAGTTCATTCCATACATGCACCACCCACTGCATGAAAAAGTTGCCCCTTAGGTCCCTTTTAAACCTTTCTGCTCTCACCCTAAACCTATGCCCTCTAGTCTGGCCTTCCCCACCCCAGGGAAAAGACCTTGTTTATTTACTCTATCCATGCCCCTCATGATTTTATAAATGTCTATAAGGTCACCCCTCAGCCTCCGATGCTCCAGTGAAAACAACCCCAGCCTGTTCAGCCTCTTCCTATAACTCAAACTCTCCAACTCTGGCCACATCCTCGTGAAGCTTTTCTGAACCCTTTTGAATTTCACAACATCCTTCCTATAACCAAATGTGGCCTAATCAATGTCCTGTATAGCCGCAATATGACCTCCCAACTCCTATACTCAGTACACTGACCAATAAAGGGAAACATACCAAACACCTTCTTCACTATCTTATTTACCTGCAACTTCACTTTCAAGGAACTAAGAACCTGTACTTCAAGATTTCTTTGTTCAGCAACACTTCCCAAGGCCCTACCATTAAGTGTATAAGTCTTGGCCTGTCTTGCCTTTCCAAAATGCAGCACCCCACATTTATCTAAATCAAACTCCATCTGCCACTCTGATCATGATCCCATTGTACTCTGAGGTAACCTTCACTCACCACCAATTTTGGTATCATCTGCAAACTTACTAATCGTAACTCCTATGTTCACATCCAAATCATTTAAATGACAAAAAGCAGTGGACCCAACACAGATCCTTGTGGCACACCACTTGTCACAGGCCTCTAGTCTGAAAAGCAACCTTCCACCACCATTCACTGTCTTCTACAGTTGAGCCAGTTCTGTATCCAATTTGCCAGTTCTCCCTCTATTTGATGTGATCTAACCTTGCTAACCAGTCTCCCATAAGGAACAACTTACTGAAGTCCATTGCTACTTCTTCAAAAACCTCAATCAAGTTCATGAGACACAATTTCCCTTGCACAAAGCCATGTTGACTATCCCTAATCAGTCCTTGCCTTTCCAAATGCATGTACATCCTGTCCCTCAGGATTCCCTCCAACAACTTGTCCACCATCAACATCAGGCTCACCTGGCTTCCTGGCTTTTCCTTACCACCTTTCTTAAATAGCGGCACCACGTTAGCAAACCTCCAGCCTTCAGGCACCTCACCTGTGACTAACAATGATGCAAATTAGCAAGATGTCCAGCAATCACTTCCCTAGCTTCCCACAGAGTTCTAGGGTACACCTGATCAGGTCCTGGGGATTTATCAACCGATACGCATTTCAAGACATCCAGTACCTCCTCCTTTGTAATATTGACATTTGTCAAGATGTAGCTATTTATTTCCCCATGTTCTCTATCTTCCATATCCTGCTCCACAATAAATATTGATGCAAAATACTCATTTAGCATTAATGATTTTTGAGAAGATTTGTAGCTCAGGTTAATGATAAGTATGTAAGTTAGCTTGCTGAGCTGGAAGGTTTGTTTTCAGGCATTTCATCACCATGATGAGGCAACATCATCAGTGAGAGTCTCTGGTGAAACGCTGGTGGTATTCCCGGCTCCCTATTTATAGGTCTTAGGTTCTTAATGTGGGTGATTTCATTTCTGTTCTTTTTCAAGGGAAGGTAGATAGGATCTAAATCGATGTGTTTATTGATGGAGTTCTGTTTAAAATGCCATGCCTCTATGAATTCTTGTGCGTGTCTTTGTTTTGGGGTTAAAAACAATGACTGCAGATGCTGGAAACCAGATTCTGGATTAGTAGTGCTGAAAGAGCACAGCAGTTCAGGCAGCATCCAAGGAGCTTCGAAATTGACGTTTCGGGCCCGAAACGTGTCTTTGTTTTGCCTGTCCTAGGATGTGTGTGTTGCCCCACTCAAAGTAGTATCCTTCTTTGTCTGTATGTATGGAAACTAGTAATAGTGGGTTGTGTCTTTTGGTGGCTAGTTGGTGTTTGTGTGTGCTGGTGGCAAGTTTCCTGCTAGTTTGTCCGATGCAGTGTTTTTTTTACAGTTCTTGCATGGTATTTTGTAAATGATGTTAGTTTTGCTGTTAGTATCTAATGGATCCTTTAGGTTCATTAGTCACTATTTAAGTGTGTTGGTAGGTTTGTGGGCTACCATGATGCCAAAGGGTCTGAGTAGTCTGAAAGTCATTTCTGATACGTCTTTGAGGTAAGGTAATGTGGCTATAGTTTTTGGTTGCATTGTGTCTGCTTGTTTGGGTTTGTTTTTAAGGAATTGGCGGATTGTGTTGATTGGGTATCCATTTTCCTTGAAAATGTATAGATAGGACACCTGTTTGACTGGGACAAAAAAGAACTGGAAATGACATTACCCACCTTATGAAACCAAGACCTATAAATAGAGAAGTGGGACATACCACCAGCACTTCACCGGAGACTCTCACTGATGATATTACCTAGTATGGTGACAAAACGTCTGAAAACAAACCTTCTAGTTCAGCAAGCTAACTTACGTACTCATTTAGTATCTCCCCATCTCCTGCGGTTCCACATATAGGTCGCAATGCTGATCTTTAAGGGGTCCTATTCACTCCCAAATTATCCTTTTGTCCTGTATGTATTTATAGAATCCCCTTGGATTCTCCTCAACTCTATTTTCCAGAACTATCCAAGGAGAGCCAATGGATGTTATCTACCTGAACTTCAAGAAGGCCTTTGACAAGGTGACACACAGAAAGCTGATGAGCAAGATAAGGGCCTATGGTGTTAGAGGTAAAGTGCTAGCGTGGATAGAAGCTTGGCTGTCTGGCAGAAAGCAAAGAATGGGGATAAAACGGTCTTTCTCAGGATGGCAGCTGATGAAAAGTGGTATTCCACTAGGCTCAATGTTGGGATCACAACTTTTCACTTTATACATTAATGATCCATGATGTGGAGGTGCCAGTATTGGACTAGGGTGGACAAAGTTAAAAATCACACAACACCAGGTTATATACCAACTAGGTTATTTGAAAGTACAAGCTTTCAGAGCTCTGCTCCTTCGTTAGGTAACTAGTGGGGCAGGATCATAGGACACAGAATTTATAGTAAAAGAGCAAAGTATCATACAACTGAGGAATGTATTGAACAAACCTAAGTTGCTGTTAAGTCTTTAATCACTTAGAATGGAGATGCAGGTTTCGATTGATTAATACTTAAATCCCAGAACTTATTTCAAGTTATGGTCCCGAGGCAACTTAAGGTTTAGTCAGTATAAAAAAGATGTGACATCTCAACTCAGACAATGCATTAAATGTTTGGGGTTAGAGTCTGTCTGTATCTCAACCTTGAGTCAGACTGGTTCCGTTTCGAAAGTAGAAATTTATAAAATGTCACATGGACTGACTGTCTACAGACTGTGTGCTTTTTGAACAAAATACAAATCTGCAAATGCAAATTCACTCCATAGATGTGTGTGTGCGCGCGCGTGCATGTATGTGTGTTTGTGAGACTGAGGGACAGAGAGTGTGTGTATGTGTGTGTGGGGGAGAGGGAGAGTGTTGAACAAAATACAAATCTGCAAATGCAAATTCACTCCATAGATGTGTGTGTGTGCGCGCGCGTGCATGTATGTGTGTTTGTGAGACTGAGGGACAGAGAGTGTGTG
The DNA here is from genome assembly GCF_004010195.1 of Chiloscyllium plagiosum. Classification (NCBI taxonomy): domain Eukaryota; kingdom Metazoa; phylum Chordata; class Chondrichthyes; order Orectolobiformes; family Hemiscylliidae; genus Chiloscyllium; species Chiloscyllium plagiosum. The sequence continues at coordinate 26,781,510 of NC_057715.1, forward strand.
TGTGTGTATGTGTGTGTGGGGGAGAGGGAGAGTGTGTGAGTAGGCTTATGTGCACATGAGTGAGTGTGTGTGTGTGTGTGTGTGACAGAGTATACGCCTGTGAGTGTGTGTGTGTGTGTCTGAGACAGAGAGTGTGTGTTTTAGAGAGAGTCTGTGTGAGTGTGATTGCATGTGTGTATATGTGTGTTTGTGTGTATGAGAGTACATAGTTTAGTGGGTCACCTGTAGTGTGACATGAACCCAAGATCCCGGTTGAGGCTATCCTCATGGGTACTGACTTTGGCTATCAGCCTCTGCGTTGTTGCATATCCTGAAGTCTGCCTTGGTGGAGAGTCACCCAAAGGTCTAAGGCCAAATGTCTTTAACGACTAAATGGGGGAACTGAGAGCTTTCTGGCTTTGGTTACAGATGATACAACGATAGGGAGAGGGACAGATAATATTGAAGGGGTGGGAGGCTGCAAAAGGATTTGGACAGGTTAGGAAAGTGGGCAAAGAAATGGCAGATGGAGTACAACTTGGAAAGTGGGAGATCATGCACTTTGGTAGGAATCATAGAAGTATGAATTATTTTCTAAACAGGCAGAAAATTTAGAAGTCTGATGTGCAGAGACACATGAGAGTTCTAATCCAGGATTATCTCAAGGTAAACTTGCAAGTGAAGTCAGTACTTAGGAAGGCAAATGGAATGATGGCGTTTCTTTTAAGAGGACTTGAATATAAAAGTAGAGATGTTCTTCTGAGGCTCTGTGAGGTTCTGGATTAGAGTGGTGCTGGAAAAGCACAGCAGTTCAGGCAGCATCCGAGGAGCAGTAAAATCGACTTATTGATGCCCTGGGGTTGAAGTGTTCCGAGGCGGAAGATGAGGCGTTCTTCCTCCAGTCATCTGGTGGTGAGGGAGCGGCGGTGAAGGAGGCCCAGGACCATGTCCTCGGCAGAGTGGGAGGGGGAGTTGAAATGTTGGGCCACAGGTTGGTGTGATTGATTGGTGCGGGTGTCCCAGAGATGTTCCCTAAAGCGCTCTGCCTCAATAAGGTTCTGGTCAGACCACAGTTGGAGTACTGTGCACAGCCTTGGGCCCCATATCTCAGGAAGACTATACTGACCCTGGAGCATGATCAGAGAAGGTTCACAAGAATGGTCCCAGGAATTAAAAGCTTAACATCTGAAGAACATTTGTGGACTCTGGGTTTGTATTCGATGGAGTTTAAAATGATGAGGGGGAATCTAATTGAAACTTACAGAATACTGAAAGGCCTCTCCAGAGTACATGTTGGGAAGATGTTTTCATTGGTAGGAGAGACTAGGACCTGAGGACATAGCCTTAGATTAAAAGGAAGGCCTATTAGAATGGAGATAAGGAGAAACTTCTTCAGCCAAACAGTGGTGAATCTATGGAATTCACTGCCACAGAAGGCTGTGGAGGCCAGGTCATTGAGTATATTTAAGACTGAGATAGATAGGTTCTTGATGAGGAGAAAACGGCAGAATGGGGTTGAGAAACATATCAGCCATGAGTGAATGGTGGAGCAGGCTTGATGGGCTGAATGGCCTAATTTCTGCTTCTATGTTGTATTTTCTTCTGTTCTTATTATCTATCTCATGTCTCCTTTTTGCCCTCCTGATCTCCCTCTTAAGTATGTGTAAGTAAGGCTTAAGTATACTTAAATAAGGATTAATTATGCCTTTATACTCTTCCAGGGAATCACTGGATCCCTGCTGTCTACACCTGACATATGTTTCTCTCTTATTCTTGAGGAAGGCTTCAATTTCTGTAGTCACCCAGCATTCCCTACACCTACCAGCCTTTCCTTTCACCCTAATAGGAACATACTGTCTCTGGACTCTGTCTCATTTTTGTAGACTTCCCATTTTCCATCTGTCCCTTTACCTTCAAACATTTGCACCTCCCAAACAACCCCCTGAAAGTTCTTGCCTAATTCTTACCATCAAAATTGGCCTTCCTCCAATTTAAAACTTTAACTTTTAGATCTGGTCTATCCTTTTCCATTACTATTTTAAAACTAATAGAACTATGGTCGCTGGCCCCAAAGTGCTCCCCCCTTATTTCCCAAGAGTAGGTTAAGTTTTGCACATTTTCTAGAAGGTACATCCACATACTGAATCAGAAGTTTTTCTTGTACACTCTTCGCAAGTTCCTCTCCATCCAAGCCCTTAACATTATGGCAGTCCCAGTCTATGTTTGGAAAGTTAAAATCCCCTGCCACTACCACCCTATTATTCTTACAGATAACTGAGATCTCCTTACAATTTGTATCTCAATTCCCCTCTGACAATTGGGGAGTCTAGTACAATCCCAATAAGGTGATCATCCCTTTCTTATTTCTCGGTTCCACACAAATAGCTTTCCTGGATCTATTCCCATGAATTTCCTGCCTAAATATAGCTGTAATGTTATCCCTCATCACTCCCCTTCTACTTTTGCCTTTCAATGCTTCCTATGGCATCTGTACCCTGGAACATTAAGCTGCCAGTCGTGTCTATCCCTGAGCCACTAATTAATTCACTAATGTCCTTTAAGGAAACAAATTGCTGTCTTTACCAAGTCTGGCCAACATGTGACTCCAGTTTCACAGCAATGTGGTGGATTCGTAACTGCCCTCTGGGCAATAAGGGGTGGGAAATGCCAGTCAAGCTACCTTGTGAGTAAATTTTTAAAAAAAGGTTTGGCAACATCAGTGGACAGAAACAGAGTTAACATTTTGAGGTCAGTATGACTCGTCTTCAGAACTGTTCAGGTTAATTCACGTTGGTTCTGAAGCAGAGTCATACCGGACTTCAAACATTAATTTGGTTTCTCTCCACAGATGCTGCCAGACCTGCTGAGTTTCTTCAGCACTTTCTGTGTTTGTTTCAGATGTACAGCATCTATACCATTTAAATTTTATCAGAGAAATCAGTGGTCTTTATTGATAATATATTTATATTTGTGACTCATAGGTAGGGTAAGGTAATTTCTTTTAATGTTTGAGAGTAAACTGAAATAAATCTGCTAAAGTGTAACTCCAGCATAGTGTAAGGAAACAAAGGAAGTATTAGCGGAAACTAAATCAGCCTTTATTTGAGCTGTTTACATTTAAGACACAAGACAAAAAAAAATTTTGAAACATTTTCAAAAACGTAGGTTTTCTCTGTGATGGTGTCTAGATTAAGTTCTCATTGCACACAGGCAACTGAAATCAGGTGCGATGCTGTAAAATTGTATATACGTCTCTGGTCAATGTCAGTGATCCACCATATGATATTTATTTTTAAAAAAGAATAACTGTAAGGTTTGCAATAACCAAGAGTTAACAACATTTCTGTATCGTTTTTCATCTCACTCAGTAAGCATCTTTGTAGAATCGAAGGCAAAGTTTTTCATAAAATGTTCATGCTGAGCACCAGATTGTGCTGGATGTTGCTAAACAGCCCAGAGGCTTAAATGACTTTACATAACTTAATGAATTTTACTTTACAATGTATGTAATGTGAAACAAAATGGAAATTCTATAAAGTGGAGCTTTTGTGAGGAGAAACTACAGCATCAAGCCAAGAAGAAACATATCACTAATTATAGAAGCTGACTAGTCAGCATTGGCTTGATTTTCAACTGCTGTACGTTCATTTCAGGCAATCAGAGAATATTTCGCAAGTGGCTATTCAGCCCATCGTATCCTTGCAGACTCTTTTTTCAATATTGTAGAAAATGCACAGAATGATTGCTATGCAATTGCCCCAGGCAAAATTGTGGTTAAAAATTGCCCCTTCTAACCCTGGAACAACAAATAGAACTCTGTGTGAGTGTGTTTGTGTGTGTGTGCGTAAGAGAAAGATCAGTTCTACTGTGAGGTTTTGTGAACAAAATAATTCAGGTGCAAGCATAATTCTATTAGATGAATATAAAACTATTATTTTTTTGAAACAGTGCATTAAATCTACATCAGAAGCAAAAACAGAAATTGCTGGAAAAGCTCAGCAGGTCTGACAGCATCTGTGGAGAGAAATCAGAGTTGACGGTTCTGTGACCCTTCCTCAGAGCTGACTAACAATAAATCTACATACTAAATGTTATTCAAGCTAGTTTTAAATATTTTAAATAGCTTTTTTTCATGTATATGTAATCACAAAGCAAACTATAGCCGTGATTATGTTAAACAAAAGTGCTGTAGCAATGCAAAAATGCCTGTAATTATGTAGCATCCCCTACAAACAATTGCTCAAATGGAAAAAGTCACCTCAAGGAAATAACCTTTATTTTCACATTCTTACATGGCAGCCTGTCACATACACTTTAATTTGAGGAGCTTTTTCCAGTTATTCTCAATGACATAATGGTCTGGGGTATCTTATCCCCTCCTGTGACCTGCCTACTGGTACCAATAGATCTTTATCCGGTTGACCTCTGTCTTTTTCCAGAACTCCTGCTGCCGGTCTCTAGGATTAGTGAGGTCCAGAATGTTGGCAGCAGCTAGGTGTGGAGCACTTATGACGGAAATAGCTCACAGCAAACATAGGCCAAGGTCGAACTCAGCATCTCTCTGCTTATTTGAGCACCAAATTCGTAATAAAAAGGACTAGTTATATGTATTTCAGCAGAAATATCTGCTTATTCATTTTGGGAATAAAAGGGGTACCTGAAACAATCAGAACTGCAGTAATCATTTTATCAGCTACAATTTCTGCCATGTAACATGCTTATTTTAAAGTCTTTTCTCAGTGCTCTTTCCTCCTCCTGTCATTTTTCTGCTCATTATTGTAGCGACGAATAACCAAGTGCCAATCTGTTGAAGAGAGCCCATGGACAAATGTGACTCCAATATTAATTTTTATTGTCATTTCCTCCAGTTTATTTTGACCTGTAATGATTCCCTGATCAGTACTGTCAGGTCCACCCACCTAATTGGTATTCTGTTTCAACAGCCCCTGAAATTTGTTAAGATTTCACCTTGTCTATTTGACAAGAACTGAAAGCTGCAGTGTGAATATTCATTAAAAAGATATATTCTGTTTCCTTTGAGTGGGGCTTACATCATATCTGCAATCTACTCATCTGATTAGTTGTGCCTGAAGAAGAATTGGTGAATTAACAAGGCTGTCAAATTAATCACATGCATTTTTTAATTGTTATGGACAAGACCAAATCCTCAAAATATATAAAGAAGATAGTCTAGACCTTAACTATTTTTTTAATTTTAAAGGTATGTGTAAGGCATTGTGTTCAGGATGTAATTTCATTGGTCAAGCTATCAAGCTTGAAACAAATCACACTTCACTTTTACACTATAATTAAAACAAAACTAAAATAAACACAAAAGCAGAGAATTGGCTTAAATGTAACTTTATCGAAATGTTTAACAAAATAATATATATGAATTGCAACTAATTAACTGTTCCAATATAGTAACATCCCATAAACATACTCTTGGCAAAGGCAAATTCAGTAAAACTGATTGACTCACATGTAATTCGAGCAGCTGGAAGAGAATCCCAGTTTTGTCTTTAATAGAGCGAGGAATAATGCTTCCATGTCCAGCTTCAAGATTCCAGCAACTGTAGAAAACTAAAACTAAAACTCCTGGTTCTGTGGGAGCATGACCCACCCATTCAGGCTGCTTCTATACTTCCAACTTCTTAAAAAAAAAACAACCTAAGGCCTCTCAAGTTGTTTACTTTATTGGTTTTGAGCGGACTGCTCTTTACCTCTGTCTCAACCTCTCTTCATAAAAAAGAACAAAATACACTTCTCAAAGCCATAGTATTGTTACATCATTCAAATACACATATGATGCAATTCTGTAAACATAACGCATATTTAATTGAAGCAAATCTGAGCAATAAAATACTGCAACAGAGTGCTCGAAAAGAATAGCTCCTACATCATTGCACTTATCTCATGCTTTTAAATATATAGGAACTGCCAGCTCACAGGCTGGATGCAGCCTGTTGCTTGATTTAATCCAACCCTCGACAAGATCATAGGGTAAATGATTGTTGCAAACGGGCAAAGTGGAAACGGCAGAATTGCCTAACAGGGGGAAAAGCTTGAGAACACAGTAAGCATATGCAATGAAGTTGTGCAGAGGAAAGCAGCACAGAGGCCTTGGGAACCACTGCCAGCGAAGCAGTGGCAGAGGCTTTTGGAGCAAAGCACCGTAGACTTGGAAGGCATCCCATATAATGGCCACAAAAGTGGCTTCTGTGAACAAGGGAAGATAATGGATATGGATTGTCATGTTTTTAATGCAAAATGGACAAACAACTTTCATTTTGGGGAGCTGATAGGCAAGGACATGGTCCAGATTTGAGGAAGAAGTACTTTCTGTCATGAGGACAGCCAACACAATACAGCATGATGGCACAAACACACAAAACAAGGATTCTGGGTAATCCAAGATGGAGGACAGGAAAAATTTCTGGCTGGAACAGCTCTCCTTTTTTGAGGTATTTTAAGTGTTGGAGGTGATTTACTGTTTCATATGTTGTTGCATTGTTTTGGAACTTTGGAGAAAAATAAGTCAAAACAACAGCAGTTTTAAGAAGAAAGAGGTACAGACAAAGGAAGCACATGGTGAGGTCAGAGCAGGAGAGAGAGAGAGAAAGAAACTGATACCACAGTGAACCTGCACAGTTACTGCCTTTACTGTTTGAATTCATGTATTGCTGGACATGCGTCTGGGAAAATTAACCAACAGTGAAATTTGAAACTGATCTTGGAGGGACTGTTTGGGCGAAGTCACAGCACTGAAACAGATATGTGAATAGTTTTAAGTGTGGCCTACAGAAAGTCTGCAGTAGTGAGTGGAGTGGGTTTTTTCTTGGTTATATGTTTTTTGAGATATATCTCTGAATTAAACTTAAGATATAAGCAATAACTATTAATTTAACCTGGAGCAGTGTTTTGTAGAGAAATAAGACAGTGTTAATTTCTGGGTCTATAGATTGTGAAGGAGCAAAAATGGCCTTTGGTAGAGTGATAAGTGCTTCTTGTCAGATGTGGGAGTTGAAGGAGGGTTTACCGGTTACTGTGGATTATATCTGCAATAAATGCTGTTGGTTGCAAATCCAATCAGATCGAGTGAATCAGCTGGAGGAACAGTTAGAAGCAATGAGGAATTTGCAACAACAATGGTATGTGATGGATGGCAGTTATAGGAAGGGGGAAAAGGCACAGATACAGTCACATAGATGGGTTAACTCCAGAAAAGGTAAGAAACGTAGGCAGTTAGTGCAGGAGTCTTCTGAGGCTATCCCCATTTCAAACAAGTATGGTGTTTGGGAAAATATAAGGAGTGATTGATTCATAAGGGAACATAGCATGAACAGCCAAGTTTCTGATATTGAGACTGGCTCTAATGCAATGAGGGTGACGTTGGGTTCAATTGAGATCAATTGTGTTAGGGGGCTCTCCATTCCGAGATACAGACAAATGTTTCTGTGGCCAGCAGCGAAAAATCAGAATGTTATGTTGCTTCCCTGGTGCCAGATTAAGGATGTCTCAGAGAGGGTGCAGAATGTTCTCAATGGCGAGAGGGGCCAGCAAGAGGTCATTGTCCACAATTGGAAGCAACAACATAGGAAGAGAAAAGGTTGAGATTCTGAAGGGAGATTACAGAGAGTGAGGCAGTAATTTAAAAAGGTGGTCCTTGAGAGTAGTAATATCTGGATTACTCCCCGTGCTATGAGCTAGTGAGGGCAAGAATAGGAGGATAGAACAGATGAGTGCATGGCTGAGGAGCTGGCGCAAGGGAGAAGGATTCACAATTTTGGATCATTGGAATCTCTTTTGGGGTAGAAGTGACCTGTACAAGAGGGACGGATTGCACCTAAATTGGAAGGGGACTAATATACTGGTAAGAAGATTTGCTAGAGCTGCTTGGGAGGGTTTAAACTAGTAAGGTGGGAGGTGGGACCCAGGGAGATAGTGAGGAAAAAGATCGATCTGAGACGGGTACAGTTGAGAACAGAAGTGAGTCAAAAGTCAGGGCAGGCAGGGACAAGGTAGGACTAATAAATTAAACTGGTTGAGATTCTGAAGGGAGATTACAGAGAGTGAGGCAGGAATTTAAAAAGATGGTCCTCGAGAGTAGTAATATCTGGATTACTCCCTGTGCTATGAGCTAGTGAGGGCAAGAATAGGAGGATAGAATAGATGAGTGCACGGCTGAGGAGCTGGCGCATGGGAGAAGGATTCACAATTTTGGATCATTGGAATCTCTTTTGGGGTAGAAGTGACCTGTACAGAAGGACAGATTGCACCTAAATTGGAAGGGGACTAATATACTGGCAGGAAGATTTGCAAGAGCTGCTCGGGAGGGTTTAAACTAGTAAGGTGGGAGGTGGGACCCAGGGAGATAGTGAGGAAAGAGATCGATCTGAGATGGGTACAGTTGAGAACAGAAGTGAGTCAAACAGTCAGGGCAGGCAGGGACAAGGTAGGACTAATAAATTAAACTGCTTTTATTTCAATGCAAGGGACCTAACAGGGAAGGCAGATGAACTCAGGACATGATTAAGAACATGGGACCAGGATATCATAGCAATTTCAGAAATATGGCTTAGGGATGGACAGGACTGGCAGCTTAATGTTCCAGGATACAAATGCTACAGGAAGGATGGAAGGAGAGGCAAGAGTGGAGGGGGAGTGGTGTTTTTGATAAGGGATAGCATTACAGCTGTGTTGAGGGAGGATATTCACGGAAATACATCCTAGGAAGTTATTTGAGTGGAACTGAAAAATAAGAATGAGATGCTCACCTTATTGGGATTGTATTACAGACCACTAATAGTCAGAGGGAAATTGAGAAATAATTTTGTAAGGAGATCTCAGCTATCTGTAAGAATAATAGGGTGGTTATGGTAGGGGATTTTAACTTTCCAAACATAGACTGGGACTGCCAAATTGTTAAGGCTTTAGATGGAAAGGAATTTGTTAAGTTTGTCCAAGAAAATTTTCTGATTCAGTATGTGGATGTACCGACTAGAGAAGGTGCAAAACTTGACCTACTCTTGGGAAATAAGGCATGGCAGGTGACCGAGGTGTCAGTGGGGGAACACTTTGCGGTCAGCGATCATAATTCAATTTGATTTAAAATACTGATGGAAAAGGATAGACTAGTTCTAAAAATTGAAGTTCTAAATTGGAGAAAGGCCAATTTGGATGGTATGAGGCAAGAACTTTCAAAAGCTGATTGGAGACAGATGTTCGCAGGTAAAGGGATAGCTAGAAAATGGGAAGTCTTCAGAAATGAGATAACGAGAATCCAGAGAAAGTACATTTCTGTTAGGGTGAAAGGGAAGGCTGGTAGGTATAGGGAATGCTAGATGACTAAAGAAATTGAGGATTTGGTTAAGAAAAAGAAGGAAACATATGTCAGGTATAGACAAGATAGATCGAGTGAATCCTTAGAAGAGTATAAAGAAAGTAGGAGTATACTTAAGAGGGAAAACAGGAGGGCAAAAAGGGGACATGAGATAGCTTTGGCAAATAGGGTTAAGGAGAATCCAAAGGATTTCTACAAATACAGAAGAATATAAAGGCAGTAGGAGTATACTTAAGAGGGAAAGCAGGAGGGCAAAAAGGAGACATGAGATAGCTTTGGCAAATAGGGTTAAGGAGAATCCAAAGGACTTCTACAAATACATTAAGGACAAAAGTGTAACAAGGGAGAGAATAGGGCCCGTCAAAGATCGGCAAGGTGACCTTTGTGTGGAGCCGCAGATACTAAACAAATATTTTTGCATCAGTGTTTACTGTGGAAAAGGACATGGAAGATATAGAATGTAGGGAAAATAGATGGTGACTTCTTGAAAAATGTCCAGATTACAGAGGAGGAAGTGCTGAATGTCTTGAAATGCACAAAGGTGGATAAATCCCCAGGACCTGATCAGGTGTACCCTAGAACTCTGTGGGAAACTGGATTTGTGATTGCTGGGCCTCTTGCTGAGATATTTGTATCATCGATAGTCACAGGTGAGGTGCCGTTAGACTGGAGGTTGGCTAACATAGTGCCACTAATTAAGAAGGGTAGAAAGGACAAGCTATAGGCCAGTGTGCCTAACGTCAGTGATGGGCAAGCTTTTGGAGGGACTCTTGAGGTACAGGATGTACATATATTTGGAAAGGCAAAGGCTGATTAGGGATAGTCAACATGGCTTTGTGCCTGGGAAATCATGTCTCACAAACTTGATTGAGTTTTCGAAGAAGTAACAAAGAGGATTGTTGAGGGCAGAGCAGTAGATGTGATCTATATGGACTTCAGTAAGGCATTCAACAAGGTTCCCCATGGGAGACTGATTAGCAAGGTTAGATTCTTGAAAAATGTCCAGATTACAGAGGAGGAAGTGCTTGATGTCTTGAAATGCACAAAGGTGGATAAATCCCCAGGACCTGATCAGGTGTACCCTAGAACTCTGTGGGAAACTGGATTTGTGATTGCTGGGCCTCTTGCTGAGATATTTGTATCATCGATAGTCACAGGTGAGGTGCCGGAAGACTGGAGGTTGGCTAATGTAGTGCCACTAATTAAGAAGGGTAGTAAGGACAAGCCAGAGAACTATAGACCAGTGAGCCTGACGTCAGTGATGGGCAAGCTATTGGAGGGAATCCTGAGGGACAGGATGTACATGTATTCAGAAAGGCAAGGGCTGATTAGGGATAGTCAACATGGCTTTGTGCCTGGGAAATCATGTCTCACAAACTTGATTGAGTTTTCGAAGAAGTAACAAAGAGTATTGTTGAGGGCAGAGCAGTAGATGTGTTCTATATGGACTTCAGTAAGGCATTCAACAAGGTTCCCATGGGAGACTGATTAGCAAGGTTAGATCTCATGGAATACAGGGAGAACTAGCCACTTGGATACTGAACTGGCTCAAAGGTAGAAGAGAGTGGTGGTGGAGGGTTGTTTTTCAGACTGGAGGCCTGTGACCAGTGGAGTGCACAAGGATCGGTGCTGGTTCCACTACTTTTCGTTACTTATATAAATGATTTGGATGTGAGCATAAGAGGTACAGTTAGGAAGTTTGCAGATGACACCACAATTGGAGGTGCAGTGGACAGCGAAGAGGGTTACCTCAGACTACAACAGGATCTGGACCAGATGGGCCAATGGGCTGAGAAGTGGCAGATGGAGTTTAATTCAGATAAATGTGAGGTGCTGCATTTTGGGAAAGCAAATCTTAGCAGGACTTATACACTTAATGGTAAGGT
>NC_057715.1:26792737-26804378 GCF_004010195.1 Chiloscyllium plagiosum
GCTACAGGGAGAAGCCGAACAGGCTGGGGCTGTTTTCCCTAGAGCGTTGGAGGCTGAGGGGTGACCTTATAGAAGTTTACAAAATTATGAGGGGCATGGATAGGATAACTAGACAAAGTCTTTTCCCTGGGGTGGAGGAGTCCAGAACTAGAAGGGACAGAGAGGGGAAAGATATAAAAGAGACCTAAGGGTGAACTTTTCATTGCAGAAGGTGGCACATTTGTGGAATGAGCTGCCAGAGGAAACGGTGGAGGCTGGTACAATTGCAACATTTAAAAGGCATTTGGATGGGTATATGAATAAGAAGGGTTTGGAAGGATATGGGCCAGGTGCTGGCAGATGTGACTAGATTAGATTAGATTCCCTACAGTGTGGGGACAGGCCCTTCAGCCCAACAAGTCCACTCCGACCCTCTGAAGAGTAACCCACCCAGGCCCATTTCCCTCTGACTAATGCACCTAACACTATGGGCAATTTAGACTGGCCAATTCACCTGACCTGCACATATTTGGACTGTGGGAGGAAACTCATGCAGACACGGGGAGAATGTGCAAACTCCACACAGACAGTTGCCCAAGGCTGGAATTGAACCTGGGACCCTGGTGTTGTGAGGCAGCAGTGCGGACTACTGAGCCACCGTAATTGGGTTGGGATGGCTGGGTTGGACCGAAGGGTCTGTTTCCCTGCTGTACATATCTGTGACTTTATGACTCTACAAATACAAAGAACTTCAAGGCAGGTTGCACGTGGACTAAATTAGAGCACTTAACAATAATTTTGGGTGCTCAACAAATAAAGACCAAGAAAGGAGATGAACAGTTTTATCCAAGCAGTTATGTGGTGAGGAAACTCATCACCAAAAATGTGGCCCACACTCAGAGGGAGAGGTTCTGAAGAAGTACATCATTGTGACCACAGATTTGCAGGCTGGAGCGAAACGTAGATAATTACAGAGAGTCAGCTTGTCTCATAGGATTGTGTCAGATCAGATTAATGACATGGCTTAGGATGTTGAAGTCTTGGATAGATTCCACAACCTAGTTCTACTCTGTGATTATTTGTAGTCATTTGTGGGTCTTGGGTGTCACTGGTTGGCCAGCATTGATAGCCCATCGATATTTGCCCTTGAGAAGGTGGTGGTGAGCTGTCTTCTTGAATTGCTGCAGTCCGCTTGCTGAGGGTTGACCCACAATGTCGGTAGGGAGGGAATTCCGAGATTTTGATCCAACGACTGTGAAGGAACAGTGATATATTTCCAAATCAGGATGGTGAGTGGCTTGGAGAGGAATGTGCAGGTGGTATTTTCAAATACCTGCTGCCCTTGTCCTTCTAGATGGAAGTAGTCTTGGGTTTGGAAGGTGATGTCTAAGTATCTTTGGTGAATTTCTGCATTGCATCTTGGAGATAGTACACACTGCTGCTACCGAGCGCCAGTGGTGGAGGGATTGAATGTTTGTTGATGTGGTGCCAATCAAGCGAGTTGCTTTGTCCTGGATGGTGTCAAGCTTCTTGAGTGTTGTTGGAGCTGCACCCATCCAGGCAAGTGGGGAGTATTCCATCACACTCCTGACTTGTGCCTTGTAGATGGTGGATAGACTTTGGGCTGCCAGGAAGTGAGTTACTTGCCGCAGTATCCCTAGTCTCTGACCTGCTCTTGTAGCTACTATGTTTTTGTGGTGAGCCCAGTTGAGTTTCTGGTCAATGGTAACCCCAAAGATGTTGACAATTGGGAATTCAGTGATGGTAATACAGTTGAATGTCAACGGCAGTGATTAGAGGTCTCTTACTGGTGATGGTCATTTTCTGGCATTTGTCTGATGCAAATGTTACTTGCCATTTGTTGGCCCAAGCCGAGATATTGTCCATGTTTTGTTGCATTTGAGCACAGACTGCTTCAGTATCTGAGGAGTCATGCATAGTGCTGAACACTGTGCAATCATCGATGAACATCCCACTTCTGACCTTACGACATAAGAGAAGGTCATTGATGAAGTAATTGAAGATTGTTCGGCCTAGGACACTACCCTGAGGGACTCCTGTAGAGATGTACTGGAGCTGAGATGACTGACTCTCCACAACCACAACCACAACCATCTTTCTTTGTGCCAAGTGTGACTCTTACCAGTGGAGTGTTTGCCCCCTGATACCCATTGATTCAGGACTCCTTGATGCCATACTCGGTCAAATGTTGCCTTGATGTCAAGGGCTGTCACTCTCACCTCACCTCGAGAATTCAGCTCTTTTGCCCATGTTTGAACCAAGACTGGAATGAAATCAGGAGCTGAGTGACCCTGGGAAAACCCAAACTGGGCATCACTAAGCAGGTTATTGCTGAGTAGGTGCTACCTGACAGCACTGCTGATGGCTCCTTCCATCACTTTACTGATGATTGAGAGTTGACTGATTGGGCAGTAATTTGCCGGGTTGGATTTGCCCTGCTTTTTGTGTACACGACAAACCTCTGCAATTTTCCACATTGTTGGGTTGATGCCAGTGTTATAACTGTACCGGAAGAGCTTGGCTAGGGGAGCGGCAAAGTCTGGAGCACACGTTGTCAGTACCATTGCCAGAATGTTATCAGGGTCCATTTCCTTTGCAATATCCAGTGCCTCCAGCTGTTTCTTGATATCATGTGGAGTGACTCGAATTGGCGAGAGAATGGTATCTGTGATGGTGGGGACCACTGGAGGAGCCCACAATGGATCATCCACTCGGCACTGAAGATTGTTGTGAGTGTACCTTATCCTTTGCACTGATGTGCTGGACTCCTCAATCATTGAGGATGGGGATATTTGTGGAACCTCCTCCTCCAGTGCGTTGTTTAATTATCCATCACCATTTATGACTGGATGCAGAAGGACTGCAGAGTTTAGACCTGATCAGTTGGTTAGGTAAAAACAATGACTGCAGATGCTGGAAGCTGAAAATGTGTTGCTGGAAAAGCGCAGCAGGTCAGGCAGCATCCGAGGAGTAAAATCGATGTTTTGGGCAAAAGTCCTTCATCAGGAATACAGGCAGAGTGCTTGAAGGTTGGAGAGATTGGTTGGTTGTGGGATCGCTTAGCTTTGTCTATCACTTGCTGTTTATGCCATTTGGCACATAAGTGGTCCTGATTGGTAGCTTCAGCAGGTTGACACTTCACTTTTAGGAATGCTCGATGCTGCTCTTGTCATGCCCTCCTGCACTCTCCATTGTATCAGGGTTGATCCCCTGGCTTGATGGTAATGGTTGAGTGGGGGATATGCAAGACCATGAGGTTGCAGATTGTCCTGGAGTACAATTCCGTTGTTGTTAATCACACACAGCACCTCATAGATGCCCAGTTACTAGATCAGTTCGAAGTCTGTCCTATTTAATACAGTGATAATACCACACAACACCATGGAAGTTATTCTCAATGTGAAGGCGGGACTTTGTCTCCACAAGGACAGTATGGTAGTCACTTTTACCTATACTGTCATGAACAGATGCTTCTGCAACCAGCAGATTAGTAAGGATGACGTCAAGTATGTCTTTTCATCTTGTTGGTTCCTTCACCATCTGCCGTAGACCCACTCTAGCAGTTACATCCTTTAGGACCCGACCAGCCTGATTAGTAATGCTGCTGGTGAGCCACTCTTGATGGTGGACAGTGAAATCCCCAACCCAGAGTACGTTTGTGCCTTTGTCACCCTCAGTGTTTCCTCTAAGTGTTGTTCGACATGGAGGAGTACTGATTCATCAGCCAAAGGAGGATGGTAAGTGGTAATCAGTATGAGATTTTCTTGTCCATGTTTAACTTGAAGCCATAGCACTTCATGGGGTAAGAGTCAATGTCAAGGATTCCCAGGGCAACTTCCTCCCGATTGTATACCACTGTGCCGCCATTTCAGCTGGGTCTGACCTGCAGATGGGACAGGTCATATCCAGGGATGGTGACAGTGGTGTCTGAGGTGTTATCTGTGAGGTATGATTCTGTAAGAATGACGAAGGCTATTGGGGTGGGTTTAAACTAATCCAGCAGGGGATGGGAGCCAAAATTGTAGTTCGAGTATAGAAAAGGTCGAGAGTAGGGAGGTCCGAAATCAAGTTTCAGGGATGCAAGATGGCACCAGCAAGCAAGAAGTTGGTTTGAAGTGTGTCTACTTCAACACCAGGAGCATCCGGAATAAGGTGGGTGAACTTGCAGCATGGGTTGGTACCTGGGATTTCGATGTTGTGGCTATTTCGGAGACATGGTTAGAGCAGGGACAGGAATGGTTGTTGCAGGTTTTCAGTAAAAACGAAGAAGATGGTAAAAGAGGGGGAGGTGTGGCATTGTTGGTCAAGGACAGTAGTACAGTTTCAGAAAGGATGTTTGGGGACTCTTCAACTGAGGTAGTATGGGCCTAAGTTAGAAACAGGAAAGGAGAGGTCACCCTGATGGGAGTTTTCTATAGACTTCTGAATAGTTCCA
Organism: Chiloscyllium plagiosum; assembly: GCF_004010195.1. Taxonomy (NCBI): domain Eukaryota; kingdom Metazoa; phylum Chordata; class Chondrichthyes; order Orectolobiformes; family Hemiscylliidae; genus Chiloscyllium; species Chiloscyllium plagiosum. The sequence goes on from NC_057715.1 coordinate 26,797,173, forward strand.
GAGATGTAGAGGAAAGGATAGCAAAGATGATTCTTGATAGGAATGAGAGAGACAGCGTAGTTGTCATGGGGGACTTCAACTTTCCAAATATTGACTGGGAACACTATAGTACGAGTACTATAGATGGGTCAGTTTTTGTCCAGTGTGTGCAGGAGGGCTTCCTGACACAGTATGTGGACAGGCCAACAAGGGGCGAGGCCACATTAGATTTGGTACTGGGTAATGAGTCCGGCCAGATGTTAGACTTGAAGGTAGGTGAGCACTTTGGTGATAGCGATCACAATTCTGTTATGTTTACTTTAGTGATAGGTGTATACCACTGGGCAAGAGTTACAGCTGGGGGAAAGGCAATTACGATGCGATTAGGCAAGATTTAGAAAGCATAGGATGGGGAAGGAAACTGCAGAGGATGGGCACATTAGAAATGTGGAGCTTATTCAAGGAAAAGCTCCTGTGTGTCCTAGATAAGTATGTACCTGTCAGGTAGGGAGGAAAATGTAGAGCGCGGGAGCCGTGGTTTACGAAGGAAGAAGAAGGCTTACGTTAGGATGAGATGTGAAGGTTCAGTTAGGGCGCTTGAGGGTTACAAGGTAGCCCAGGAGAGACCTAAAGAGAGAGCTCAGAAGAGCCAGGAGGTGACATGAGAAGTTGTTGGTGGATAGGATCAGGATAAACCCTAAGGCTTTCTATCGGTATTTAAGGAATAAAAGAATGACGAGAGTAAGATTAGGGCCAATCAAGGATAGTAGTGGGAAGTTGTGTGTGGAATCAGAGGAGATAGGGGAAGCACTAAATGAATATTTTTCGACAGTATTCACTCTAGAAAATGACAATGTTCTCGAGGAGAATACTGAGATACAGGCTACTAGACTAGGTGGGATTGAGGTTCACAAGGAGAAAGTGAGGATTGCAGATGCTGGAGATCAGAGCTTCAAAATGTGTTGCTGGAAAAGCACAGCAGGTCAAGGTTTACAAGGAAGACGTATTAGAAATCCTGCAGAGTGTGAAAATAGATAAATCCCTTGGGCTGGATGGGATTTATCGTAGGATCCTTTGGGAAGCCAGGGAGGAGATTGCCGAGCCTTTGGCATTGATCTTTAAATCATCATTGTCTACAGGAATAGTGCCAGAAGACTGGACGATAGCAAATGTGGTTCCCCTGTTCAAGAAGGGGAGTAGACACAACCCTGGTAATTATAGACCAGTGAGCCATACTTCAGTTGTCGGTAAAGTGTTGGAAAAGGTTATAAGAGATAGGATTTATAATCATCTGGAAAAGAATAATTTGTTTAGGAATAGTCAGCACGGTTTTGTGAAGGGTAGGTCATGCCTCACAAACCTTATTGAGTTCTTTGAGAAGGTGACCAAACAGGTCGATGAGAGTAAACCGGTTGATGAGGTGTATATGGATTTCAGCAAGGCATTCGATAAGGTTCCCCACAGTAGGCTATTGTACAAAATGCGGAGGAATGGGATTGTGGGAGATATTGCAGTCTGGATCAGTGATTGGCTTGCTGAAAGAAGACAGAGGGTGGTGGTTGATGGTAAATGTTCATCCTGGAGTCCAGTTACTAGTGGTGTACTGCAAGGGTCGGTGTTGGTTCCACTGCTGTTCGTCATTTTTATAAACGACCTGGATGAGTGCATAGAAGGTTGGGTTAGTAAATTTGCAGATGACACTTAGGTTGGTGGAGTTGTGGATGGTGATGAAGGATATTGTAGGTTACAGAGAGACATAGATAAGCTGCAGAGCTGGGCTGAGAGGTGGCAAATGGAGTTTAATGCGGACAAGTGTGAGGTGATTCACTTTGGCTGGAGTAACCGAAATGCAAAGTACTGGGCTAATGGTAAGATTCTTGGTAGTGTAGATGAGCAGAGAGAACTCGGTGTCCAGGTACACAGATCATTGGAAGTTGCCACCCAGGTTGACAGCGTTGTTAAGAAGGCATACAGTGTTTGAGCTTTTATTAATAGAGGGTTCAAGTTCCGGAACCATGAAGTTGTGCTGCAGCTGTACAAAACTCTGGTGCGGCCACACTTGGAGTATTGTGTACAGTTCTGGTCACTGCATTATAAGAAGGATGTGGAAGCTTTGGAAAGGGTGCAGAGGAGATTTACTAGGATGTTGCCTGGTATGGAAGGAACGTCTTACGAGGAAAGGCTGAGGGACTTGAGGTTGTTTTTGTTAGAGAGAAGAAGATTGAGAGATGACTTAATAGAGTCATATAAGATAATCAGAGGGTTTGATAGGGTGGACAGGGAGACCCTTTTTCCAAGAATGGTGATGGCAAGCATGAGGGGGCATAGCTTTAAATTGAGGGGTGATAGATATAGGACAGATGTCAGAGGTAGTTTCTTTACTCAGAGAGTAGTAAGGATATGGAATGCTTTGCCTGCAACGGTCATCGACTCGCCAACTTTAAGTGCATTTAAGTCGTCATTGGACAGGTAAATGGACCTACATGGAATAGTGTAGGTTAGATGGGCTTCAGATCGGTATGACAGGTCGGACAGGCGCAACATCGAGGGCTGAAGGGCCTGTTCTGTGCTGTAATGTTCTATGTTCTATGTCTGTGATACAGCTCTCCCAAATTTGGCACCAGCCCCAGATACTGGTAAGAAGGATTTTGCGTTGTCAACAGGGCTGTTTGTGTTATTGCCGTTGCCTTTTCCAGTTCTGAGGTCGATGCCAGGTGGTCTATCCAGTTTCATTTCTTTGTTGTGACTTACAGGCGATTAATACAACTGAGAGCTTGCTCGGCCATTTCAGAGGGCAGGTGAGAGTCAACCACCTTGCTGTGGGTCTGGAGTCACAGGAAGGCCAGATCAGGTAAGGATGGCAGATTTCTTTCCCTAAAGGGATTAGTGAACCAGATGGGTTTTTCCGACAGTTGGCAAGTCATCAGTTGATTCTTAAATCCAGAATTTTTAAATTTAATTCAAATTCCATCTGATTCTGCCGAGGTGGGGTTTGAACCCAGGTCCCCAGAACATTATTCTTGGTTTCTGGATTAATAGTCCAGTGATAATACAACTAGGTCAACCCCCTGATTGTTGAAGAGACAACAGACATAACAAGTATACTTGGGGCTGTTGGTGAGTGGACTCACAACAGATTTCGAAGTTTGAAGGAGATTTGCTTTCTATAGTAGCATTGCATGACGCGAAGGTATTTTTTGAGAGGGTTACATCAGTAGTTCATGGGCTTTAGTTAACCTTTTAAATTACAAGAAGTCTCACTACTAATGATGTTCCAGCCATGGTTAGATCTCAGAAGAGATTAATGTACTCATCAAGAAAGAAATAGATCTCTTAACTCTTGACCTGAGTGGGTTGAATATATAATGTTGTTTTATTTATCAAGAGAATCTGTGAATGCAGTCACTGTGGCTGAGCAACATAATGTTGAAAGTAGTATCAAACATTAACCTTACTAAAAATAGAGGTTTAAACACTTGCCATTTAAGGAGCTGTTGAAAGGATTTGAAACAGAGTACAATGATTTAGTTTACTGCCGTGAAGTAAGATGGCTCAGTCGTCTGTTGCGGTTTTACGAACTGAGGAACAAAGTGAAAATTTTCGCAGAGAGGGAGGAGAAACATGTGGCTGAGCTAAGTGAGCACAAATAGTTGTATGTGACTTGGCATTCCTTGTCGACATTACAAAGTACTTAAATGAGCTCAATGTCAAATTACAAGGTCCTAACTAGTTTCTGTCTTCTCTTCCTTCAAATATAAAATCACTTGAAGCCAAAACAAAAGGGGTGACACTGTGCACTTTTCAATTCTCCAGGGACAAACTCTTGCAAGAACAGAAAAGTATTCCAAAGTGTGTGCAGATTTACTTCAGGAATTTTGTGCACAATTTCAAGATCTAAAAAATCGAAGTAAATGTTTTTTGCCACACTATTCAAATTGTAGTTGCCAATGCGCCTGAAAACCTTTAATTTGAAGTTAAAGAACTGCAAAGCCACAGTGCACTGAAGGCCAAATGCAATAACCTGCCCCCACTAGAATTCTAAATGCCCCATCGAGGTTCTGCTAACTTTCCAAACTCCCATCAGACACACACCGAGAATGGTATTGCTGTTAGGAACTGTATAATGATGTGAGCAGTACTTGTCAAAGCTTTGTCTGGCAAAGAACCATCTGCATTCCAGATTAACTGACTAGAATTTGGAGCAACAGCTATGAGTAGCAACATCTTCATTGCCAGGAGACATGGAAAGGCTCTTTAAGACAAAGTAACCACAATCCTTGCAACATTAAAACAGTGAGTGCATTGAATATTTCAGTTTTCTCTCTTAATAATTAACTTAAGCTGTTTTTCTCTTGTGTGTGCTGCCCTGGATTGATTTCATCTATGTGTTACTGGACCTTAAAAGATAAAAAGATGCTCACCCTGTTCTAAGGAGACTCGTTTTCGACCTTTAGTAATATTATTACAGTACTGCGAGATTTAAACTCCAAAGGATTATAAAATTTTATTATAAATTTCATTGCACGATGTAAAATACTGTATAGTTAGAGTGAAACGTTTAACAATATTCCAAATACTTAATCACACACTAATGCTTTCAGAAAGCTCTGCAGAATATATGGGTTTTGTAGGATAATTTACCACATCATCATAAAACTATTTTAAACTTTAGAACTCTATGATCTCACTCTTAGATTCCATTTGTTGAATTTGTGATAGATCTTCTATTTTCATCAAGTAAGACCAAAATCTATTTGGTTGACATAACTCTTTAGTAGGCATTTGATAAGGTTCCACATGGTAGACTGGTTAGCAAGGCTAGATGGCATGGAATCCAGGCGGATCTAACCAGTTAGACACAAAATTGGCTTGAAGGTAGGAGACAGAGGGTGGTGGTGGTGGAGGGTTGATTTTCGGACTTGAGACCTGTGACTAGATGTGTGCTGGAACTATGATCGGTACTGGGTCCACTGCTTTGTGTCATTGGTGGGGTAGAGGGCACTGAAGAGTGTTATCTCAGAGTACAATGGGCCAAGGAGTGACAGATGGAGTTAAATTTGGATGAATGGTAAGGCAAATCAAGGCAGGATTTATACATGCAAAGAGACGGCTCTGGGTACTGTTTGCTGAATGAAGAGACCTAGGGGGTGCAGGTTCATAGTTGCTTGAAAGTGAAGTTACAGGTAGACAAGAGAGGTGAAGAAGACATTTGGTACACATGTCTGTGTTAGTCAGTCCATTGAGTATAGGAGTTGGGATGCCATATTGCAGCTGTACAAGACATTGGTTGGGCCACTTAAAGATTATTGCATTCAATTCCTTCTCCCTGCTGTAGGAGAGGTGTTGTTAAACTTGAAAGGGTTCAAAAAAGATTTGGAAGGATGTTGCTGGAATTGGCAGGTTTGAGCTATAGGGAGAAGCGGAATAGGCTGGGGTGATTTTCCCTGCCCCATTGGTGGCTGAGGGGTGACTTTATAGCGGTTTATGAAAACATGAGGAGCATGGATAGAGTGATTAACCAATGTCTTCTTCTCAGGATAGGGAGTCCAAAACTAGAGAAGTTGTTTTAAAGTGAGAGGGGAAGTATTTAAAAGGGACCTGAGGGGCAACTTTTTCATGCAGAGGGTAGTGTGTGTATGGAATGAGCTGCCAGAGGAAGTGGTAGAGGCTGGTGCAATTATGTCATCTAAAAGGCATCAGGATGAGTATATGAGTAAGAAAGGTTCAAAGGGATCTGAACCAAATGTTGACCAATGGGATTACATCAGTTCAAGGTATCTGGTCTGCTTGGATGAGTTGGATCGAAGGGTCTGTTTCTGTGCCGTATAATTCTATGACTCTATGACTCAATCTGAAATATATTGAACTATTGGCCATGTGGAGTGGAGGGATACAATATGATGCAATAGAGGATAGATTCTTCACAACCATTTAATATGCTCATCTTTTAACCATATAGTATTGGTTTATCAGGCCAAATTTCAGGAGCTCAGTCAAGGCAATAATCCTTTCCTCTTCATTGAAGGTAGAGACATTTCATTTCCAGATATTTTCAACTGTTATTTCCTGCTGCCATGCCTCACTCTCAATTTGTTTCAGGGAAGGCCAGGTCAATTCTGATCAAGAAGGATGAAGGGTCTCCGGCATTTCATGTGAGCTGTCATCTATGTCTGATCTGATTTCTTGTTGATAATCAACTGCTAAGTGAAGTCGGAGTGCAGAGCCAGCTGGGAAGTTAAGTGATTGTTATTTAAGAAATTACCTCGATGCCAACGGTCTTTTTGCAGCAGAGAGTGGCGGGAGCTGGGCGGAAATGAAGTCGGAGTGCAGAGCTGGTTGGGAAGGTAAGTGATTGTTATTTGAGTGTGTATGTTCTGCACCCCAGGTCCTACAAAGTAGGGCCTCCTCTAACCTAATTTTAAAGTCCACAGACTTGCCCCAAAAAGAGAGTCCAGGGAAGTTCCTGTTGAGAGGAGAGAGAGTCTTTAGCTCAGGAGTCTTTGACAAAGAGGTTGAGTGAAGTGATTATGCCACAGTTGAAGAGGGTGAAGACATGACTGTCCAGCTGGTTCAGTGTGCTACGTGCTTGATGTGGGAGGTCAACAACTCTGGCGTGTCTGGCTCGTATATCTGTGGAAAGTGTGTTCATGCTCAGCTACTGACAGAGCATTTCGCAACACTGAAGAAAGAACTCGAGGACCTTAGGGTCATCCAAGAGAACGAGATCTTTCTGGACAGGACCTTCAGTGGGTTTATTACACTGAACATACCAGAAGAGAGCAGAAGAGAACAGACGATGAGGAAGGCAGAGAGGAGACAGGTGCAAGAGACCCCGGGGGATGTACCTGTCAGGAACAAGTTGAATCTTTTGGAAACAGTAGAGACAGATGACACTGCCAGTCCGCGAGGCGGCCAGGTCTGTCAATCAAACGTTGGCGTGGAGGCAGAGCCGAGGAGTCAGGCATCGCACAGAGCCGTGGTGATAGGGGACTCCATAGTGAGAGGGACTGAAAGGGGTTACTGTGGCAACAGGTGGGATTTAAGGATCGTGTTTTGCCTTCCTGGTGCCAGGATTAAGGACATCACAGAGTGCAGGAAATCCTCAAGGGCGAAGGTGAAGAGCCAGAGGTGGTGGTACATGTCGGCACAAATGATGTCGGGAAGAACAGGAGGAACATACTACAGCGGGACTTCGGAGAACTAGGAAGCAGGCTGAAAAGCAGGACG
>NC_057715.1:26807627-26838800 GCF_004010195.1 Chiloscyllium plagiosum
GAAACTTCTTCACCCAGAGAGTGGTGGCTGTGTAGAATGCTCTGCCCCAGAGGGCAGTGGAGGCCCAGTCTCTGGATTCGTTCAAGAAAGAGTTGGATAGAGCTCTCAAAGATAGTGGAATCAAGGGTGTGGAAGTAAGGCAGGAACAGGATACTGATTGAGGATGATCAGCCATGATCACAATGAATGGTGGTGCTGGCTCGAAGGGCAGAATGGCCTACTCCTGCACCTATTGTCTATTGTCTATTGTTAGGTCAGAACATTTATCTTCTAAGAGGACTACTGACCATAAAGAGCATGAATCATACTGTCAACAATTGGACATTCGTTATTCCAGCAACTGAAAAATGAAAACACTTCTTTCCCCACAAAACACAGCAACATTAACTTTCCCAGTCATGAGTATAATGATCCTTTCTGAAATAAGTGAGCTTAAAGGACAGAAAATGGGATCACAGAATGATGCAGAAAGAAAGAAGCATATTCATGTCTGTGCTGGTTCTGTGAAAGAAGCTATCGAATTAACTACGTAAATGGGCTGATTCCCCAAAGTGCAGTCAATTATTCCTTGAGAGTATTTCTCCGGTTTCCACTATTAAATTAACTTTCACCATCTTTTCTAGTAGCATATTCCAGAGTGCAGCCACTCACGGTATGAAAAATGTGTCTTCATTGCAACTGTATTTTTTAACCAATTACCTTAGATCTGTTCCCTTTGGTTACTGACTCTACTATAACTGGAAACAGTTTCTCCTAATTTACTCTGTCTAAGTACTTCATGATTTTTGAACATCATTGTCAAATCTCCAATTAATCTTCGCTGTCCCACATTTTATGTGTTTGGAAGAACCAGTCACCTGGGAAGAATTGTAGGGTCATAGGCAATAAGAGTTATTCAGCCCATCAGGTCTGTTCTGCAAGTTGGAATGATACTGAGTGAAGAGCAAACCTGAAGGTAAATGGCTACAGTGGAGCTTCCTCTTTTAAGCCTGAGGAGTGAAACCCAGATTGAGCTCAGTTGGAGCAGCAGCTAAACTCCAACAGGGCCTCTACCAGAATTCAAAATGGCTGACCTAAAGAAGTACTGATTGGTACTTAATGCTCATCATTTCTTTTCTGGTTGGTGATCAGTGACCAGTGAGGTTGTGCAGGGATCAGTGCTGGGACTGCAATAAATGTTTACTATATATATTAACGACTTGGAGGAAGGAAGTGAATGTACTGTAGTCACATTTGCAGATGACACAAAAAGTGGGATGAGGACAGTGGGGATACAAACAGTTTAGAGAGAGATATTGCTAGATTTAATAAGTGGGCAAATAGTCAACAAATATATTATAATCTGGAAAATGTGAAGTTCTTCATTTTGGAAAGGAGAACAAAAGAACAGAATATTATATGAACAGATGATAATTGCAGAAAGCTGCAAAATAAAGAGACATGGGGGTACTTGTGCAGAAAATACAGAAAGCTAGCACACAGGGGCAGCAGGTAGTCAAGAAGGTTAATGGAATGTTGACCCTTATTTTGAGGGGGTTGGAGTATAAGAGTAGGGAAGTCTTAATTACAATTGTATAAGTTGCTGGTAAGAATACATCTGGACTACTGTGTGTAGTTTTGGCTCCATTATAAAAAAGATAATTTCAATGGAGGCAGTTCAGAGAAGTTTGGGTAGGATGATCTCTAATACGGACATGCTGTCTTATGAGCAAAAGCCAAACATGCTGGGATTCTACTCAATGGAGTTGAGAAAAATGATAGGTGATCTCATTGAAACATATGGCATTCTTAAGGGGCTTGACAGAGAAAATGTTAACTGGATGTTTCCACTTATAGGAGAGACTAGAGGGCAAAGCCTCAGAATAAAGAGGCACCAATTTAAACTGAGGTGAGGTGAGAAGGAACTTCTTAGAAGGTTGCAAGCCTTTGAAACTCCTTGCCACAGAGAATTATGGGGCTGGAATCCTTCTACGTATTTAAGACTGAGATAGATAGATTGTTGATCATTAGCCAATCAAGGGTTTTAGGTAAACAGCAAAAATGTCGATGTGAGGAATGTCAGATCAGCCATGACCCTATTGAATGGCACAGCAGGCTGAAATGGTCAAACAATCTGCTCCTGTTCCTATTTCTTCTGGTCTTATTATTCTATTATCATCCCAGTATACACATTGATGGCAAAGCCAATATAAGGTATAAAAAAACAACATAAATAAATGAATAACATAATTAAATGATCAATTAAAAGCTCATTTAGAATGGTGATACAGGTAGTGTGTTAAAGCTGCAGAATGCAGGAGCTTAGGGATACCACGGTGATACAGGGAAATATATCTGAGGTAATGCGACCCAGGGGACAAGAGTGCAGAAGTGTCAGCCTCAGAAATTGCCCAACAGGTTTGATGTTTTCTCAGTTTATTTGGATAAGGGCAGGGGCTGTGGGATTGAGTTAAATCACCATGACACCATGGTTCAGGAAGCCATTCCAGTAGGGGGAACCAAAAGTCAAGATCCCCTATGATAATTGTTGTATTCTATGACATGCTCCCATAATTTCTTCCTTGATGCCCTGTCCCACCATATAGTTAGTATTAGGAGACCTGATACAACTCCCACAAGCGATATCTTACCTTTATCATTTCTCATCTCGACTCAGACTTTCTTTCCCCCATTCTTTGATTCACGGTAACTTCCCAAAATTGGGTCCTTTCCCCCACTATCCAGTTTAAAACCTGCTCTATTTCCCTAGTTTTGCACTTTGCATGAATACCAGTCCAAATGTAGTTCAGGTGTAAACTGTTCCAGTGGTAGAGACCGCACTTTCCCCAGAACTGGCACCAGTGCCTCACAAACTGGAAATTACTTCTCTCACATCAGTTGTTCAGTCATGTATTCATCTCTCTAACCCTGTTTACCTGATGCCAATTTGAACATGGTTTAGGTAATAATCCAGAGCTTATTTCTTTTTGTGGTTCTGTTTCTTAACTGGGGTCCTAGACACTCATTCTGGCAAAGTGGAAACTCTTTCCTATTGCTACATATGTCATTGGTTCCTACATGGACCACAACAACTGGACCATCTTCCACCTACTGCAGGTTCTTCTCCAGCCCAGAGCAAATATCCTGAACACCTGGGCTCATGTTCTTTGCTGCAGAAAACAGTATCAATCCCCCGATTCTGCTGTCTCCTACTAATGCATTCCTTTCAGCTCCACCCTACTTGAATGGCTTCCTGAATCATGGTGCTGTGGTAATTTACCTCAACCGTCCCACATCCTCCGCTCCTCCCGAAATAAACTGAGAGAACCTCAAACCTGTTGAGCAATTACTGAAGCTGACACTTCTGTACTCTTGTCCTCTGGGTCCCTTTATTTGCCTCATGTCTAGCTTCACCCTCCTGACCCTGAACACTGAACAAAACTGCTGACTCCATCCTAAGAGGTGACACTGCCTCTAGCAAAAAGAATCTAGATAATCTTCTCATTTCCTGTTGCATTGTAGTTTCTGTAGTTCAACATCCAGCACATAAACTCAGAGACAAAGCTACTCTAATTTCAAACACTTACTGCCAAGATGTTTCTGTGGATCACAATGACAAAAAGAGGGGAAAAAATCAGATGGGATAAATGGGGAATTCGATGATTGGTTTTGGGGCAATTTCTTGCACCAGCAGGTTATGATACCAAGTAGAGAACAGGCTATATGAGACTGAGCTTCATCCAACAAAATAGGATTAATTAGTGACTTCATAGTGAAAGCACCTCTGGATAGCAGTGAACTTGGTATGATTGACTTTCACACACAGGTTAAGGCAGAGAAGTGTGGATCCAAGACTAATACCTTAAATTTAAATAAGGGCACTTAAAAGGGCATGAAAATAGAGCTATCAAAAGTGAAATGGCAATGTAGGTTAAGGGTTAGGTCAATAGAGATGCAGGGGTAAACACTTAAGGGGACATTACAGAATATGCAGAATAGATACATTCCAACAAATAAGAAAACTTCTAAAGGACAGACCTGGTTAAGTAAAAAAGTCAAAAAAATGACATATAATTGTGCGAAAATAGTGAGGAAGAAGGTTTTGTGTTACAGGAGGACATAGACAGATTGGTCAGATGAAATAAGTGGAAGGTGGAATATAACCCTGAAAGTATGGGATGATGCACTTTGGAAAAATATGGAAGACAGCGGAGTACTTAATGAATGGCAGGACATTAGGAAGGTCAGAAAAGCAGAGACATCATGAGCGCTTGCCCACAATCCCTGAAGGAAGCAGGATTAATTAATAGAGTAGTTAAGAAGGCACAGAGGACACTTGTTGAAACTTTATTGCTGGAACAGCACAGCAGGTCAGGCAGCATCCAGGGAACAGGAGATTCGACGTTTCGGGCACAGGCCCTTCTGCCTGATTCCTGAAGAAGGGCCTGTGCCCGAAACGTCGAATCTCCTGTTCCCTGGATGCTGCCTGACCTGCTGTGCTGTTCCAGCAATAAAGTTTCAATTTTGATCTCCAGCATCTGCAGACCTCACTTTCTCCACAGAGGACACTTGCCTTTATTGGTCATGGCATAGATTATAAGAGAAGTTATATTTGAGCTGTTCAAAATTTTGGTTAGGCCACAGCTAGAGTACTTGGGACAGTACCAATCACTGCAATATAGAAGGAATATGATTGCACTGGAAGAGATGCAGATGAGATTCATCAAGATATTGCCTGGGATGGAGCATTTTAGTTATGAACCGAGGCTAGATAAGCTCAGAGCAGAGCTTATTTAGAGCAGAGATGGCTGGAAGGGGACCTGATTAAGGTGCATAAGATTATGAAGGGCATGGACAAAGTGGATTGAAAGCAGCTGCTCCCCTTGGTGAAGAGTCAATAACAAAGGGGCACAATTTCAAGTTGAAAGACAGGAACATTAGAGGGAATTTGAGAAAAGCTTTTCCATCCAGAATGTGATGAGAATCTGGAATTCATTTTGGTGGGGGTGTTAGTTGAGATGGAAACCTCACAACCTTTAAAAAGTAATTGGATGAGCCCCTGAAATGTCTTAGAATTAAAGGTTGGAAGTACTGGAAAAAGACGAGTGCAGATTTAGAGTGGTTTTATTGGTGCAAGCTCAATGGGCTGAAGGACCTATTCTGTACTGCATGATTCCATGAAATTAGTAATTGAGGATAAAAAGATGGCAGGTGATTTGAACAGATATTTTGCATCAATTTTCACCAGAGAGGGCGCAAGTAAAATCCCTGAAATACATGTAAATCAGAAATTGAAAGGGAGGGAGGGAGGGACACAAGAAAAGTACAATTACCAGGGAAGTAATGCTAATTAACATTTATAATAGAGATGAGGAAACAGGTTTTCTCTCAGAAGCTTGCGAATCTTTGGAATTCCCTCCCTCAAAAATTGATGGATGTAAAATCGCTAAATATTTTTTAAGGCAGAGGTAGATAAATTCTTGATTAGCAAGGGAATGAAAGGGAGTGTGCAGGAATGTAGAGTTGAGGATAAAATTGGATCAGCCATGATTTGAATGAGTGGCAAAGCAGTCTCAAAAAGACAAGTGGCCTACTCTTGTTCCTTGGTCATGATCAATAATATCATATTTCCAAACCTTCCTGCCTGCTCTCTGTTATATGTGTAACAGTGCCAACCTCTAATAACTTGTGGTAAGGGTAGTTTGCTGCCACCAATTTCTTTCCTTGACTTGGTCGAAGGCCTATTGGGTTTACAGTGACAAAGGAAGCCCACCAGTGAGTCTTAAGGAGTAGACTAATCTTAAACTAGTTGCAGTTTACTGCAATGACTCCAACTAGGTACAAGTTGCACTAGTAAGTTAGACAAAGTTACTAAGACTATTGGGAGGCCTGTAGGTACAGGTCTTCAACTGATAAGATTCTCAGATATTCTGTCTTTCTTCAAACAAGCCTGTGTGACTTCTTCCGATTGAATAGAGCTTAATGTCTCTAACATGAATCCTTTCAAAACAATTGACTTACGTAGCACTGTTGATAATGTTTAAACTCCTTTGTTGATCAAAAATCTGTCTCAGTCTTGAATACATTCAATGACCGAGCCTTCACTGCTCTCTGTGGGTGAGAATTCCAGAGACTAATGACCCACTGAGAGAAAAATAATCACCACATCAAAGTTGGAATTGAGAGATCATTTATTTTTAAACTAAGCTGCAGTTGTAGAGACCCCTGAGGGAACCATTCTCTCAGCATCTGTATCAGTATCACATTTTATTCTTTATTAAACTCCAATATTTATATTCCCAATATGTTCAACCTTTCCTTATAAGACAACCCCTTTTTCCAAGATGAATATAATTGACATTTTCTAAACTTCTCACGTGGATACTTCTCTTTTTAAATGAGGAGACCAAAACTGTACACAATGCTGTAGCTGTGGTTTTATTTTACATAAAACTTCCTTACTTTTGATGCTCCATGCCCTTACAATAAGGCCAACTTTCTATATACCTTCATAGTTACTTCCTTTGTGTGCATACTAACCTTTTTTGATTCATGTACTAAGTTGCCCAGGTCCCTATGTAACACCACATTTTACAGTCTTTCCTTTTAATTGTATTCTACTTATCTATTCTTCCTGCTGTTGTATATAGGCCTGACAGGGTTAATACTGTTAGAGTTCTATAAGCACCACCCATTGGAATGATGTCATGAGGACTGGAGCGGAGAGCGTTAAGACTCTTGAAGGAGTCAGGCCTAAGACCAGGTTCTCCTAAATGTTTCTGTAACAAAGTATACCATACCCTTGTAACATGTAGATCATTTTCTCCATTCTAAACTAGCAAGGCTCATGCTCATCCCTTAAGGCCCTTGGAGTCATTGACATGCAGAGGTCAGTCAAGAGTCAACAATATAGCTGTGGATCTGGATTCATGTGTAAGCTAGACCACGTGAGGATGGCCAATCTCATTCCCTAAAGGGTGTTGGTGAATCAGTTGAGATTTTAGCAATTGGTGATAATTTCATGGCCACCATTAGAGACAAGCTTTCAGCTCCTGGTTTTATGAATTGAATTTAAATTCCACCAGTTGCCACAGTGGAATTTGAATCCATGTATTCAGAGAACTCATCTGTTTCTCAGGATTGCTAATCTAATGACATCCCTTTTCTGCCATTTGCCCTATGTCAATGAGATGAAATAAATGATATCTTCTATACAACAAGAGGTTCTTCATTTAAGGCCAGAAGATGGTTATCCTGATCTACACTGGATCGCTTTAGTTGTAGAAGAATATATATTAGAAAAAACTGGTAGTGGGACATACAATTCCAAGAAAAGTGGAGAACCTCACATTTGCTACATTATTTTCCATCTGACAATTGTTTTGTCCACTTATTTAATCTACCTATATCACATTACAGACATTTATATATTCCTCACAGCATGCAATCACACTTACCTTTCTATTATCAGCAAATATAGCTGGAATAAACTCAATTCCTTCACACAATCATTAATGTAGATTGCAAACAGTTGAGGCCACAGCACTGATCGTTGTGGCACTCCACTAGGTACAGTTGCTAAACTGAAAATGACACATTCATTGGGACTCCGTTTCCTGTTATTAATCCAATCCTCTATCCAAGCTTCATCATCTAGATATTGAGTTGTTATCATGTACAATACCCTTTTATGTGACATCTTATCAAATGCCTGTTTGGAATCCAGTTGCATCTTCTGTTGGTTCCCTTTCACTCAACTTACTTGTTACATATTCAAAGAACTTTCGTAAGTGTGTCACAAAAATAAGTTCAGAAAACGTGTATTGACTCTGCTTGATTGTTTTATGATTTTCTGAATGTCCTGATACTCCTTTCTTCCAAATACCAAGTTTCCCAATGACAGATGTTAGGCTTACTGGCCTATAATTTTGTGGTTCCTGTCTCTCAATTTTCTTGAATAGAAACATTACATATGTTAGAGAAGGCATGGAGGTCTGGCACCAGTGACCAAAATCAGCACAATTCCATTTGAAAAATTAATTTCTGTGAACAAGGGTCAAGTACAAGTGTCAGTCTTCCTATTGTCAGTGTTTTTATTGTGCAGACTGTTCATCTTATGCTTTTTTTAAACTGGGGGTTTTGGACCAAAATTGATCCCAGCCCATACAACTCACAGTGCAAGCGCTTACTGTTGTCAATCTGGTCTGTTACAGTGTCTGATGTCATACTGGTTTTGATAGTGATAGTTGTCAGAATGCGTTGGTGGTCATGTTAAGGCAAGTGTTCATTTCAGCTATTCAATGAGGAGGTCTACCCTCACTGTCAGCCTCATCCTCATCAGTCACCAATTGAATTGTCAGTCAGTGATTTGTATATCAGTCAATAACAGACTTGAAAGTCACCAATACAACTGCCAGCCAGCAATATACTAGTCAGTCAACAAATATGCCAAACCCAGTCACTAATATACCAGCCAGTTACAAAAGAAATCCAGCTATTAACTTTTACCTCAATCTGCTATTAATACACAAGCCAGTCACTAATACACCGACCAGCCACTAACACAACAGTCAGTCACTAATATATTAACTGTTCCTCTAAGAGCTTATCAAAAATGGCAGCAGAGTAGGGCTTCTGTGCCAGATTCTGGATTAGTGGTGCTGGAAGAGCACAGCAATTCAGGCAGCATCCGAGGACAGGCAAAATCTGAGGACAGGCAAAATCGACGTTTCGGGCAAAAGCCCTTCATCAGGAATAAAGGCAGAGAGCCTGAAGCGTGGAGAGATAAGCTAGAGGAGGGTAGGGGTGGGGAGAGAGTAGCATAGAGTACAATAGGTGAGTGGGGGAGGAGATGAAGGTGATAGGTCAGGGAGGAGAGGGTGGAGTGGATAGGTGGAAAAGGAGCTGGGCAGGTCGGACAAGTCCGGACAAGACAAGGGGACAGGGTTGAGCTGGAGGTTAGAAACTAGGATGAGGTGGAGGAAGAGGAAATGAGGAAGCTGTTGAAGTCCACATTGATGCCCAGGGGTTGAAGTGTTCCGAGGCGGAAGATGAGGCGTTCTTCTTCCATGCGTCTGGTGGTGAGGGAGCGGCGGTGGAGGAGGCCCAGCACCTCCATATCCTCGGCAGAGTGGGAGGGGGAGTTGAAATGTTGGGCCACGGGGCGGTTTGGTTGATTGGTGCGGGTGTCTCGGAGATGTTCCCTAAAGCGCTCTGCTAGGAGGCTCCCAGTCTCCCCGATGTAGAGGAGATCACATCAGGAGCAACGGATACAATAAATGATATTAGTGGATGTGCAGGTAAAACTTTGATGGATGTGGAAGGCTCCTTTAGGGCCTTGCCCTAAAAGAGCCTTCCACATCCATGCAGGGGAATGTGCCAGGATGGGAGGGTGGGTCGTAGGGGGGCGTGGACCTGACCAGGTAGTCACGGAGGGAACGGTCTTTGCGGAAGGTGGAGAGGGGTGGGGAGGGAAATATATCCCTGGTGGTGGGGTCTGTTTGGAGGTGGTGGAAATGTCGGCGGATGATTTGGTTTATGGGAAGGTTGGTAGGGTGGAAGGTGAGCACCAGGGGTGTTCTGTCCTTGTTGCGGTTGGAGGGGTTGGGTCTGGGGGCGGAGGTGCGGGATGTGGATGAGATGCGTTGGAGGGCATCTTTAACCACGTGGGAAGGGAAATTGCGGTCTCTAAAGAAGGAGGCCATCTGGTGTGTTCTGTGGTGGAACTGGAATTGGGAATACGGGATGGTATATTTGCAGGAGGTAGGTGGGAAGAGGTTTAATCCAGGTAGCTGTGGGAGTCGGTGGGTTTGTAGAAAATGTCAGTGTCAAGTCGGTCGTCACTGATGGAGATGGAGAGGTCCAGGAGGGGGAGGGAGGTGTCAGAGATGGTCCAGTTAAATTTAAGGTCAGGGTGGAATGTGTTGGTGAAGTTGATGAATTGCTCAACCTCCTCGCGGGAGCACGAGATGGCGCCAATGCAGTCATCAATGTAGCGGAGGAAGAGGTGGGGAGTGGTGCCGGTGTAATTACGGAAGATCAACTGTTCTACGTAGCAGCTCATCCAACCTGTCCATTACCTTCCTTTTCTCTCATTTCTTAGTCATTTCATTTTATTCAGACGGTGAGTATCCATTGTGGTCCAGAGATGGGTCCCCGCCTTGGACTGGAGGTAAGTTCCCAGCGTGGTGGAATTGAGGCCTGGCGAGACCTTGAGTTGAGGTTCAAGGATCAGTGTGTAGTCTGGAGATGGGCCAAGCCAGGTGCTGGCGTAAACTGGGGTAGAAGGATTGTAATTCTGAACCTTTTGAAATATATTCCGATGTTTTTGTATTTTTGTATGTAATGCTGAAATTTGTACTTTGTTACTTTTCTAATTTAGGAATTGGTACCTGGGTATCTTAGTACCCAATTTGGTGCCATAAGTAGCAACTTGTAAACTTTTCAATGTATTCATGTGAGTACATGTGACAATAAAGCTATTTCTAACTCTAATTCTAATTCTGATAGACCAGTCATCGATACATCAATCACTTATACACCAATCAGTCACCAATATGCCAGTAACTAATAAACCAATCAGTAACTAATACACCATTCTCCTGTGAGTCAGAAGAATATCTACCAATCACAATTACTCTATAACTCACCAAGCCACACATTAGTCATGAATACAACTGTTATTTGCTGTTTCCCCCACTTCAAGTTCCTTTTTTTTTTCAAATTCTCAAAGTTATTTCTTCTAGGAAGCTAATAATATTGAGGTGATCTGCAAAAGTATTTTTATTAAGAATGGATGAGTCCTTAAACTAGGCTTAAAGTGGAAATAAAATATGTGGTATTATTACAATAGAAAGGGATATCTCCCCAGGGTCTCAGTCAACGTTTATGCTTTAACCAACATCACTAAGAGAAAAAAGACAGATTCTCTGATTGTTACTATTTGTCAGATCTTGCTACATGGATCCTAGTCCTGATTTCTGAGATGACATCAGTGATTAAAGCATTTTCTGGTATTTTGAGACGATAACAGGTGCAATATAAGTGCAAGTGTGTCCAATCTTTGAATGAAGGAATGATTCACATACAAGTAGAAGATACTCAAAGGTTAACCGTGCAGTGTAGTTGTTTTCCCATGTGGAACAAAGTCATGAATGAATTGTGAAACTTTGCCACATGAGAGACATCAACATTATGGTGTCTGATTAATATTCTATATATAATATCAGGGCTTTAGAAATTTTAAAATGTTACTGACCATGATTTAAGCCCTCTTTTAAGTCATGAATTATGATATATTCCCTCAAAAATGTGTAACTATCACAGTGAAAACCCTAGTAGATTATACTTTTGGCCATGTATTTAGAAGTAAATGAAATGTTTATTCTGGTGACTTCTTCTTCCCTCTTTTTTAAATGCTAAAGAATACAGGCATGAAGAAATGTCTCCTGAAGAATTGGTGTTTGTCATTTGAAAATCTGAGGGATGATTATAACCACCCCAATGACATCCGAGGCATACACAGATATGTGTGAGAAATTGCTTATCAATGAAAATCAGGGCCATATTCAATGTAGTTGAAGGACCATTTGAGCAAATGAGTATGCAAGACTACAAATGCTTGAAATAGGAGTAATGGTAGACCATTCTGCACATCAAGCCTGCTCTGTCATTCAATGATATCATGGCTGACCTGCTCCAGTTTTGAACTCCACATTCCCATCTATGCCCAATAGCCTCTGGTCCCCTTACCTATCAAAACTCTATCTACCTCCACCTTAAGCATATTTAATGGATCTGCCTCCACTATCTCCTGAGGTAGAATTCCAAAGTCACACGACCACTAGAGAAAGTATGTCTTTTATCTCTGTACTGAAAGGCAGACCCGAATTAAAACAGTGTCCCCTCATTCTCAACTTATTCACAAAAGGACATACATTTTCATATCCACCTTGTTAAGACCATTCTGGATCTAATAGATTTCAGTCAAGTCACCTCCTCACTCTTCGAACTCCAGTGTAAACAAGCCCAGATTGTCCAACCTATAGGGCAACTACATACTCCAGATATCAATCTAGTAAAGATCCTCAGAACCAGCTCTAATGCATTTAAATCCTCTTTAATTAAAATATTCAAGATATATTCTCAGCAATGCCCTAAATAACTGAAGAGAATATCCTCACTTCTATGTTTCGGTTATGATTTTGAACTCTGGGTCCAGGATGTGACTATATGCCCATTTCTGCATTATGCAGGACATCTCTGCAATGCAAGACTGTGCAAGGCCCACTTTTCAGGACTGTTGCATCCCTCACCCAGAAGCATAGCTTCAGGGAGAAGACAACTTGATCAGCCATACCAAGAGACCTTCAGTAGGGCAGTTGCTTCTTCATATGTTTTCCAGCATCATGTCAACGAGACCTAGCTTGTAAATGCCACAGGACCCACTTTGACTGAAGCATGATTTGGTTAATGACCTCTTTGCTGCGTTAGGTATGACTTGAAAATAACACAGAGTGAATCATGAAACAGGAGAATGGAGCCTGTGTCAGCCATCCTTCTTGCCTCTAGCCTAAGGGGATTCTAAAGTACCACTTCAGAGATGTAAGTTTAAATACAGGCTGACACACTCTTACAACAGGAATCTCAACATGAAGTTAGAAATCATGCGACACCAGGTTATAATCCAACAGGCTTATTTTGAAATACAAGCTATTGGAGCATTGCTCCTTCATTAGGTAGCTAGTGAGGCAGTGCTCTGGTGTTGTGTGATTTTTTTCTTTGTCCACCCCAACACCGGCACCTCCGCATCATTTTTAAATGAGATATTGAATCGGGATCCTGTTGATTCTCCAGTAGCAAGAAAAGATTCCACGGCATGTGAGTGGAGTTATCTCCAATGTCCTGGACAATATATATCGCTCATTTCACGTTACTGAAATAGGTCATCTGATCATGTCAATTTTGGGTGTTTTGTGTTTAAATGCTGTGGGTTATACCAATGCTTAGATTTTGAAAATATTTCATGAATGGCAAGTACGTTGGGATGCCTTGAGGTTGTGAAATGCACTCTATAGATTTTAGTCTTTCACTTCACCATTTGCTTCAGTATATGTTTTGGTTCATGATGTGTTGCCAGCAAGAAGAACTGTGAGAGACTATTGGTCAAAACTTATGCCATTTCCTTAATTTTAACATGGGAAATATTTGTTTCTTTGGGGGTAAAATGAGTTAGACATTAGGCCATTTTATTTTTAAACCAGAATCTTATTAACATGCTGCAAGTTGGTGAGAAGTGGCACAGACCTTCACAACCTGCATGCCACCACCCAACAGGAGGTAAATAATGGGAATGGGTTACTGATAGGAATTTGTGCAATCTCATTTTTAGCAATATGTAAAGGGAATGGTCTTAGCTTCTCTGGACCACACAGTGCTTAGGTGTAGAAGTGAAGGAGTGTGTGAGTATACTCCTTAGTTCAAGGCTGCATTTATGCCTAAAAATATGTTTGAATCCTACTGATTGCTATATATGCTGACTACAGTAATAATCTTCTTTAAACCATTCCCTCTAACCAACTCTACCTTCAACAGTGAGGATACCCAACCTGTTCATTCAAACGTTCCAGGAGCAGTTGCCAGCTGAGGCTTAAAAACACCACAAAGCACAATGTAGGCGAGATGTTGAGTCACATGCATCGTTAACCATCTGGCCAATTATGTCATCATTGCCATAGGGTGAGGGAGTGAGGGAATTGCTGGTTGGAGTTGGGGTGGAACATTGATTCATATCGGAATTTCCCAGAAATTATTTACTCGGAATTGGTCGAAGGAGATTTTTTAAAATCGAATTTTTTGCCTTCCTCATGGCTGCTGTTGTCTGGGAAGTTTAACATGATGTTTATCTGCAATATAGCTATATAGGTAGCTTGATCGTTCATATGTGTCACTGTTTGCCCATCTGATTCATATGTTACAAATTTATTGTTCACCTTTTGTTCTAAAGCCAGACTTTGTGAATATAAAACCTTGCCTGTTTTCCCCTGCGTCCATACACTAGATGGAAAGAGCTTGGGTTTAATTTACTATTTCCTGATGTATTTGTGTTCTCCCACTAGAAACATTCATTTTTCTTCACCTTGCTCACTGTCAGCTTTCTTTTAATACAAAATGAAATAAGTGGATGTTGGAAATCTGAAATACAAACAGAAATCCTCTATGGATTAGTTTCAAGGTAAATGGTTTCAACTCTGCCCCATAGACATCTTCCCTTTTGTTGTCTCACCAGCTCACCAACCATTCATTTCTCAGCATTCATTTTCCACTTGCTTAACAATTGTAACATGAATAAAATTTTCCATTTCTGGTTAAAGGTCCTTGACCACCATGAAATTTTGGGGAGAAGGGGGCTATTTTTAAGTTTCAAGGAAAAATTGGTTTGGTAACTGACGAGAGGTTAAAGTCACTGAACAATGACATTCCACTACATTCTGTGGAAGGTACATTGACATTGACAGCATTCCCATCAGGAGAGGACTTTTGCCAATTTTATCATATTAATAGCAAATAAAGATCAGAGTTTACAATTTTAACTGTGGGTAAACAGGTTTCCTGAACTTCCAAATACTCACCAATGGAAGTATATGACAGGAGCGGAGCTACAAGCAAGAGGGGCGAGGAATTGACAGGCAGAAAATTACCATTAAGAATCACATCTTCCTTGCCTGATTGTGTGAATATGTGGAGGTGCCAGTGTTGGACTGGAGTGGACAAAGTTAAAAGTCACACCACACCAGGTTATAATCCAATCGGTCTGTTCTATGCATCATTTCAGTTACATGAAACTGTGATCTTTTGCTCTAAATTATGTGTCCTATAGGCCTACTCTACAGCTACCTGATGAAGGAGCAATGCTCCGAAAGCTAGTACTTTCAAACAAACCTGCTGGACTATAACCTGGTTTGAATGATTGTGCAAAAGCCCTTTTTCTCATAGAGCGTGTTCTACTACTCTCATACTTTACAGTTTATTCCTCCAATTTTCAAGGCTACTTTCACTGCTTCAGAAGTTTGTGAGTTGGACCTCCACTTACTGCTTGTGAGATATCAGATCAGAAGGGTATAAGGAATCTGCTATAAGGGTCCTGATGGAGTAATTTGTAGCCCTGATATGCAACTCAACATTTCTGGCTTAGACAATAAATTCAATTCAATTCAATACCGTCACAATGCTGCAGCTGATAAATTATTTGTGGATGGTGTTTCAGCTGTTTGTTTCTGAAAGGGTTAATGCTAAGGAACATATTCATTTTGCCCTTAATATAATGATTTCATAAAGATTTGGGAGAACAATTCTGGATTTCAAAGGAGATAGATTTTCCATCAATTTCTCCTCATGGTTTTTGTAATGACACTTACTACACAAACATAACTTGACTGCTATTTTGCAATAAACAACATCTGAGTTAAGGCAAGTGCTTCTTCTCATTAGACTACCTTGCGCTTTTCCTCTACCATACTGGAGCAAGCAAGATCTGTAGTTACCAAGTCTAAAACGAGATACAAAAACAGAAATTGCTGGAAAAACTCAGCAGATCTGACAGCATCCGTGGAGAGAAGTCAGAGTTAACATTTTGGGTCCTGTGACCTTTCTTCAAAACAGAAGGGGGGTAGTTGCAATAAATGTACTTTATATTGTCCAAGAGTCCAGCTAGCTCTTACGTAATGGTGAGCAGCACTGCAAATTGGAACTCAATGTAACTGCAAACCACAAAAGGATAAACAGCAGTGCCAACATCAGTGAACTCAGGAGAAATTTCCAGTCACTGGTCTTAAGAACATGACTCATGCAGCTAGACAGCAACTGAAGAAGCTGAACAGTCCAGAAACCTACAAAACAGCAATTCCTGGCAAGCGCTTCAAGGCAGAATCTACTCAATGCTGAAAGGATTTGAGACCTAGTAACAGAATGACAGACCTGAGTGTGAGCTACAAGTTACATGTACAGAACAACCTCGATTATCTGTACGAGATGGGCGGGGAGTAGTTTGTTCCAATAACTGATTGTTCAGATAACGGATAATGTTTCACGGAACCTTGTTTGAATAATCAAAAATTCGGATAATTGATGTTCGGTTAACTGAGGTTGTTTTGTAGTTGGGACACAAGACATATCAACAGTTATCAATTGTATCAGGTGAAATGACCTGAAAGAGTGGTCTCGAGTCGAGGTTTAGCTAGAGAACAAACACTATTTATGCCTCTATGAGGAAAATTGGAATTCCTGGGGCCAGGGGGCGAACTATTAAAATATTATACATTTACAGATCGAGAAAGCTAGATGTATGCCTCACTCTGTCTAAACACCCTATGATCCGTAAGTTCTTGTATGTTATGATCTGCCCGTACTGCACTCAAAACAAAACTTTTCACTGCATTCATGTACATGTGACAACAATAAATGTTTAAAAAAGGCACTTGCAGCTGAGAGCGAGAATTGCTGCCATAGCAAGCAAGTATCGAAAGTTCTGGATACAGAGAACTTAAAGGCTACAGAAATAATTTAAGGATGAGGTTACAGAACAAGGAAAGCCACAAAGCCACAATTAAAACAATAAGGAGGCAATTTAGATGCCAATCAAACAGCCTAATGTAAGGAGCAAGTAGGGAAACTATTGAGGTGGCAGAAAGTTGAGATCGATCATTAAAATGGCAGTAAAGGCATGAATATTTATTAAGGCTGCAGACAGAGGGACTTATTCAGTGAAGTTTTTAAATTAAATTGGATTTTTCATTAAAAGATTAAGACAACAGGGATTATTAATTGAGCCTTGGAGAGCATAAACTGTCTAAGGAAAGTTGTTAAGAGAACAGAATTCAGGTTTTGATCAGGGAGGCAGCAAGATTCATTCCGTAAAGCCATTAAAAAGGATGAGAATCATTTATCACAGAATCACTCCAGCGCAGAAGCAGGCCATTCAGCCCATCGAGTCCACATCAATCCTCCAAAGAGCATCCCACCCAGACCTACCCACTACATTATCCCTGTAACTCTGCATTTCCCATGGCTAACCTACCCAGTCTGTGCATCCCTGGGCACTATGGACCATTTAGCATAGCCAATCCACCAAACTTTGGACTGTAGGAGGAAGCTGAGCAGCCCGAGGAAACTTATGCAAACACAGGAAAATGTGCAAACTCCACACAGACAGTTGCCTGAGGCTGGAATCAAACTCGGGTCCCTGCTGCTGTGAGGCAGCAATGCTATCCTCTTAGGCACTGTGCTGTCCCCCAAAAAAATTATTTTCTGCAGAAAATGGAATCCTCCACTTTGATGAAAAGCAAGACGGATACCATCCAATGCAACAGTACAAAGAAGCAGTATTGCTATATAGCAGAATTAAAGGCTTTAAAGCAAATCATTTTGCCAATGGCACCCACATTCCCTTCCCGTGAACGATTACAAAATGCTTGAGGGGTCATGTTGTACAAGGCATTTGGTTCTGAAAGGGTTAATGCAAAAGGCTGCTTTAAATTCCACTCCAATGATGATCTCATAAGGACGTCGGTGGGAAAATAGCTCTGGAATCAAAAGAGATAAAACTACCATTTAGGTTTCCTCATTGCCTTATTATACAATTGTAGTGAAGGTAACTTGTGCCCGATTGTCATGCACATGGACTGCAGCGGTTCAAGAAGGCAGCTCACTACAATCTTCTCAAAGGCAAATCGGAACGGGTAACAAATGCTGCCAGCCAGTGACACCCATGACTCATGAATGAATAAAACAAATCTTGTTTAATATAAGGGCATTTTCTCACTAGATTACTCAGTTAAAAATAGAAAGAACAAACACACCCATTCATTGTGATTTGATGGTGGGAAAGCTACTCAGTTGTGTTTGGTAGGGCAACAAATAAAGAAGACTCTCTTCCCACTCTCCCAACCTGGCCTTCACTTGGATTGTTTGTGTTGCCTGGGATGGGCTTTGCTTGTAAATATTTAATTGGTGACACAAATGATTTAATGGAAGCAGTTGATAGTTAAAACCAAAGAAAAAGTCAAGGTAAATTGTTGGTGGGAAAATCATGCGGTTGTGTGCATTAACACTTCCAGACATAAGAACAATAATAAAGCAGACCCTCTTCCCCTCCAACTTCATTTTGATTTAGCCCCTTCCCACTCTCCCAGCCAATCCCTTCACTTTTGATGGTTAAACTTGCTATTAATGGGCTTCGCACGTCAATGTGGGATCGTGTTCAAATAACGACCGAAATTGGTGCGTGGCGAAATAACCCCTTTATTCAACATCACAGTAGTACAGTTCAAGGCAGTGATGGAATCCCAAAGTATAGTTCTGACAGTAGTATCTTTATACACCATTCTTACATGTATTAAAATTCTATCACGAAGGTGTTACACAGTTTTATCTATTGTACACAAGAGCTTTTATGGCATTTCTGCTGGGATGGGGAAACAGGAGTTTGTTTAGATTAGATTCCCTAAAGTATGGAAACAGGCCCTTTGGCTCAACAAGTTCACAATGACCCTCCGAAGAGTAAACCATCCAGACCCATTCCCCTAACTAATGCACCTAACACTATGAGCGATTTAACATGGCCAACTAACCTGACCTGCATATTTTTGGATTGTGGAAGGAAACCCACACAGGCATAGGGAGAATGTGCAAGCTTCACGCAGAGAGTCACCTGATGTAGGAATTGGACTCAGGTCCCTGGCACTGTGAAATAGCCACTGACAACCACGTGCTAAGTACTGTCTGCTACTCCTGTTAGGATTAAGAGTGTTTGTCCAGTCTGCTTGTGTAATTGAGAGGTATTAGTCCTTTTATCTTTTAAATTAGTAAATGGTTAATAGAAGTACGAGACCTATATGCTCTAAATAACTTAGAAATTATACATGTACTTAACAAAAGATTAAAGGGTATTAAACTGATTACCACAGTTGGGTTATGAGATGTTGTTTATTATTTGCTGGTGTGAGGTTCATTCATTCACACAGTTTCATGGAAGCGCTGTTTTGACCTGGTTGGCATGAATGAGTTGGACCGAAGGATCTGTTTCTGTGCTGTACATCTCTATATTTCTATGACATTCAAAATTATGCCTTTTGGAGGTGGATAGTCTCTGGGGAATCAGGAAGTGAGTTTCTTGCCTTAGAATTCACAGCCTCTGACCTGCTCTTTAGATGGGTATGTGAATAGGAAGGGTTTGGAGGGATATAGGCCGGCTGCTGGCAGGTGGGACTATGATGGGTTGGGATATCTGGTCGCATGGACGGGTTGGACCAAAAGGTCTGTTTCTATGCTGTACATCTCTATGACTGTATGACTCGATAAGTCCTTTAGCACAGGAGAGACTGGGAGTTAATAAACAAGATAAATGGATAAATGAACACAAACTGTGTCACCGTAAATTTACATCACTTATTGACTTCTCTTTCCCTTCTTTGAAGATAAGGACTTGCATTTGTGTATCTCTTTTAATGATCACTGGTCATCTCAAAACATTTTGTAGCAGAATAAGTACTTTTCAAGTACTTATTCTGCTATAAGCAGTTAGTTAACACATTTGTCCCACCTGTGCCAGAGATGTGTAATAACATTCTGAATAGGTTGAGAAATAAAGCATTCCCAGGCTGGGACTAGCCATAGTATACCACGAGTAGTGGCTCCATTTTGGTCTTCAACAATTATCTATTTGCCTTTCCAGTCAGGCTTCTTAAGTTATTTCAGTGATTATCTCAAACATAGGGAGTAGCAGTGGTGAGGATTTATTTAAAAGCACTGGATACTTCTAAATTATCAATTTTTAACTAATTTCTTCATTGTTTTCTCTGTCTTTTTCCTTTCGTCCTTCTCTAATACCAACCTCTTTCCCTCTATTTATCTTTTAACTATGAATTAATCCAATTTCCTTCTCTGTAGTCCTCTTTCTCTCCTTTGTCAATTGGTTAAGGGGATAGACTATTGGTGCCACATTCACTTTGGATCCAGCTGCCTTGTTGCCCTCATCATCATCTATCAATTCACACACATAGCAATTTGCAGTGCAAGAATAATGAGGTGGACAACTGAGGGAAAATGTTCAATTCACAACCTCTCACTACAAGAAGTGACATGTGTGACATCTTGTAGTGAGAGGTTGTGAATTGAACATTTTATTAATGCTTCATTATATCAATAAAAGAGTGCATGCAACCTGCACTTTATAATGATTGCAGTTAACTTGGGATTTTCTAATCAATGCATTTGTGCTTTTATTAAAAGGTTATAGGCTTTATAAATTTGATATGAAATAGTAAAAAGAGAGTCAGTGAAAATGGACATGAGGAGTTTCTCTACTAATTCTTTATAATTCTGTGTAACAGGAATCTAACCATAAACAAAAACAGGAATTGCTGGAGAAACTCAAGCAGGTCTGGCAGCATCCATGGAGAGAAAGCAGAGTCAACATTTCAGGTTGAATGACTAATCATCAGTCTGATGGCTCTCTGTCTCTTAGGAGTATTGCATTATATAACCATCACTATCTGAGGACTTCACAGAACTGCCCAAACAAAGTAAAAGTGAGAAACATATCTCCCTCTAAGATTCGAGATATTCCCCCAATCTTTAAAAATCCTACATTTAGAAATTTCTAGGAACAATGGTTTATGTTATTAAGTTATAAAATATGCTAAGGTAAACAAAAACCCATTAATATTGCCAAAGGTGAGGTTACAAACTGTTTTAAAAAGAATCACCATGGCTACAGAAGGACTTATAATTATTAACTTCAGACATATATAAAACCTATGTGTCACTAAATCAAAATCCA
The DNA here is from genome assembly GCF_004010195.1 of Chiloscyllium plagiosum. Lineage (NCBI taxonomy): Eukaryota > Metazoa > Chordata > Chondrichthyes > Orectolobiformes > Hemiscylliidae > Chiloscyllium > Chiloscyllium plagiosum. The sequence continues at coordinate 26,828,443 of NC_057715.1, forward strand.
TATAAAAATAGATGCGACAGTTTATATCATAAAATCACGAGAAATAGGAGCATGAGTAGACCATTTATAGAGTCCAAGCGAGTTATACAGCACAGAAACAAATCCTTCGGTCCAACTTGTCCATGCCGACCAGATTCCTACACTGATCTCATCCCATTTGCTAGCATTTAAACCCTTTCTATTCATGTACCATCCAGATGTTTTTTTAATGTAGCTGTTCCCTCACTTAATACGACCATGGCTGTGACCTTAAGTCCACTACCCTACCTGCCTCAAAAGGAGAAGGTGGTATTGTTGGTTAGTGATGAGGTTGATTGTTACCAGAAAACAAAAGGAAGGGACAGAGTGAGTGAATGTTAGATAGTGGCAAGGAACCATAAAAGTGTACGGAAATATGATAATAGAACAAACTTAAAGGTTTTGTATCTTAATGCAGGTAGCATTCAGAATAAGCTGGACAAAGTGATGGTACAAATCAAGATAAATTGCAGTCATAGGGATGTTAAACGAGTTAAAGGGAAGGAGACCTCTGGAGAGGTTATTAAAATTTCCAGAAAAAGTAATCGGATGGACAGTATGGAAAGAATCAGGTATCTTCAGGCACAACAGATAAGGGGTCAACTGTGAGAGGGGGCATGGTCAATGCCAGAAGGAGGGTGTTGTATTTAAATGTCCGAAGTATATGAAACAATGTAAAAGAGCTTGTAGCACAGGTTGAAATTGGTGGGTACGATGTTGTGGAAATTATTGAGTCAGAACTGCAAGGAGTCAGAGCTGGGAATGAAATATCCAGGATACTGTCATATCGAAAGGACAGGCAGATGAGCACAATGGGTGGGGTTGCTTTGTTAGTAAGAAATGAAATGAAGTCATTAACAAAATGTAACAAGCGTTGGAAGGTGTACAATCTCGGTATGTTGAGTTGAGGAACCGCAAATGAAAAAGGACCCTGAGTGAAGTTACGTACAGGCAGTCCCCAGGGTGTGGGACTGAAAATAAATCAGAAAATAGAAGTGGTATGTTAAAAAAAAAGCACCATTACGATAATCATGGGGGACTTCACATACAAGTGTACTGGGATTTCATGCTGGTAGTGGATCCCAAGAAAAAGAATACTGCATGTGGAATGCCTACAAGATTTTTTTGGAATAGCTTATGGTAGAACCATCAGGGAACAGGCAATTCTGGATTTAGTGATGTGTAACGAGGCAGACTTGATTAGGGAGCTTAAGGCGAAGGAATTCCTAGGAGGCAGTGACGATAATTTGATACAATTCACCCTGCAGTTTGAGAGGGAGAATCAGATGTTATAGTATTACAACTGAGTAAAGGAAACTACAAAGACAAGAAGAAGGGCTTAATTGGAAGTGGAGTCTTGCAAGGAAAATGGTGGAGCAGCATTGGCAGGAGTTTCTGGGATAATTCAGGAGGCACTGCAGAAATTCACCCCAAGGAAGAAGAAACAAACTATGGGGAGAATGAGACAACCATGGCTGACAAGGGAAGTCAGAACAGCTGAAAAACAAAAGAAAAAAACATACAATGTGTTGATGGTTATTTGGAACCCAGAGGATTGGGAAGCTTTAATAATGAGCAGAGAACTCCCAAAATAGCAATGGGGGGAGAAGGTGAAACATGAGAGGAAGCTTGCTAGCAATAAAGCAGAAGACTGCAACAGTTCCTTTTTTAGATATATGAAAGGTAAGAGAGAGACTGGACTTGGACTGCTAAGCAATGAGACTGGAGAAGTAGTTATGGGGAGTAAAGAAATGGTACTTTGCATCAGTCTTCACAGTGGAAGACACCAGCAGCATATCAGAACTGCAAGAGAGTCAGTCAGGGGACAGAGATGAGTGGAGTCGCCTTTGCTAAGGAGAAGGTGCTGGGGAAGCTGAATGCTCAGAAGGTGGATAAATCATCTGGACCAGATGGACTACATCACAGAGTTCTGAAGGACATAGCTGAGGAGATTGTAGAAGCATTGGTGGTGATCTTTCGGGAATCACTGGAGTCAGGGAGGGTCCCAGTGGACTGGTAAATAGTTAAAGCAACACCACTTATTTAAGAAGGGAGGAAGGCAGAATTTTTGAATCTGTAGGCTGGTTAGTCTGCCCTCAGTCATTGGTAAGAATATAGAATCCATTATTAAGGATGAGATTGCTGAGTAGCTTGGAAGTGCATGTTAAAGTAGAGCTGAGTCAGTATGCTTTGTCAAGGGATGGTCCTGCCTGACAAATCTGTGAGAATTCTTTTAGGAGGTAACAAGCAAGTTACACAAAGGAGAGCCAGTGGATGCGATCTCTTTAGATTTCCAGAAGGCCTTTGATAAGGTGCTACACAGGAAGCTGCTAAAGGGCAAGGTACGAACATGGATTGAGGATTGGTTGACTAGCAGCAGGCAGAGAGTGACAGACAAAGGGGTCTTGTTCAGGATGGCAGCCAGTGACTAGTTCCACAGGAGTCAGTGTTGGAACCATAACAATTCATGGTTTTCATTCATGATCTAGATGAAGGAATTGAAGGCATTGTTGTTTGCAGACGACAAAAAAATAAGTGGAGAGACAGATAGTGTTGAGGAGGTAGAGAGGTTGCAGAAAGACTTGGACATATTAGGAGAGTGGGAAAATAAGTGACAGATGGAATACCATGTGGCAAATTGTGAGGTTATGTACCTTGGTAGGAAGAATCAAGGAATTGACTATTTTATAAATGGGGAAAAGCTTTGGAAATCTCCAGAACAAAGAAACGTATTTCTGGATTCTCTTAAGGTTAACATGCAGGTTCATTTGGCAGTTAGGTAAACAAATACAATGTTACCATTCATTTCAACAGGGCTCAAATACAAGAGTAGGGATGTGCTGCTTTGGTTGTATAAGGCTCTGGTCAGACTGCATTTAGAATGTTGTGGCAATTTAGGGCCCTTTATCTAAGAAAAGATGTAGTGGCCTTAGAGGGAGGTCTGGAGAAAGCTCACAAGAATGATCTTGGGGATGAAGGGCATGTCAAATGAGAGCGCTTGAGGACTAGAGTCTGTACTTGATGAAATTTAGAAAGATATGGGAAGATTTCATTGAAACTTACAGAATACCGAGAGGCCTGTTTTGAGTGGATGTGAAGAGATTAGGACCTGGGAAAACAACCTTAGAGTGAAAAGAGGACACTTTGGAACTGAGATGAGAAGGAATTTCTTCAGACAGAGGGTGAATAGGTGGAATTCATTTCTACTGACGGGTGAGGAGGAAAAATCATTGAGTATATTTAAGACAGAAGTGGGCAGGTCCTTGATTGGTAAGGGGAAAGCAGGAGAATGGGATTGAGAAACATATCAGCTATGATCGAATGGCAGAGAAGACTTGTGTAACCGAATGGCTCTGATATTTTAAGGTCTCATGGTTTTGATCAAAAGTTTAACTAAGCTTTGAATATATTCAAGTGCCAACATTCACTACTACATATGAAAAAGAATACCAAAGACTAATAGATCTCTGCCAAATATTGGGCCACACACTTATCCAATCTACATCACAGACTCTTCATGTCATCTTCAGAATTTTCTTGGCATTTTATTATCATCAGCAAATTTGATTCATAATAAACTGGTCTGTTCAACAAAGGTATTAATGTAGATCACACTGATCTCTGAGGTACTCCAATAGTTACAATTTGCCAAGTTGAAAGTAACCATTTACTTCAACACTGTTTTCTGTTAGACAGATAATCCTTTATCTATGCTAACACAGCTTCCATCACAATCCTATTTTTCTTGTGTTGTAACCTTTTATGAAGCACCTTATGCAACGCTTTGTGCAAACATGAGTGCAAAAGTATCTACTGATTCCCCTTTATCCACTCTGCATGTTACTCCTTCAAATAAATCCAATAATCTTGTCGAACACAATTACCTTTCACAAAATCATGTTGACTCTGCCATTTTCTAAATGTCTGACTGCTACTCCCTCAATAATGGGGTTCAGCATTTTGCCAATGACAGATATTAGATTAGCGAGTATAATTTCCCGCTTTCTACCTCCTCCTTTCTTATGTAGAGAGGAGGGTGGAGCAGATAGGAAGATGGACATTACTTTGACTATCTGCTGGGACCTTCCCAGAGTTCAGATGTAGAACATAGAACATAGAACAGTACAGCACAGAATAGGCCCTTCAGCCCACGATGTTGTGCCGACCATTGATCCTCATGTAAGGTAAACCTAATGTACAAACCCTCAAATTTCTGTGACCATACGCATGTCCAGCAGTCTCTTAAATATCCCCAATGACCCCGCTTCCACAACTGCTGCTGGCAACGCATTCCAAGCTCCCACAACTCTCTGCGTAAAGAACCCGCCTCTGACATCTCCTCTATACTTTCTGCCAAACAGCTTAAAACTATGACCCCTCATGTTAACAATTTCTGCCCTGGGAAAAAGTCTCTGGCTATCAACTCTATCTGTGCCTCTCATTATCTTGTACACCTCAATTAGGTCCCCTCTCTTCCTCCCTTTTTCCAATGAAAAAAGTCCGAGCTCAGTCAACCTCTCTTTGTAAGATAAGCCCTCCATTCTAGGCAGCACCCTTGTAAACCTCCTCTGAACCCTCTCCAAAGCATCCACATCTTTCCAATAATAGGGCGACCAGAACTGGACACAGTATTCCAAATGTGGTCTAACCGAAGTTTTATAGAGCTGCAACAAGATCTCACGGCTCTTAAACTCAATATCCCTGTTAATGAAAGCCAAAACACCAGATGCTTTCTTAACAACCCTGTCCACTTGGGTGGCAATTTTAATGGATCTATGTACCTGCACACCAAGATCCCACTGTTCCTCCACACTGCCAAGAATCCTGTCTTTAACCCTGTACTCAACTTTTAAGTTCGACCTTCCAAAATGCATCACTTCGCATTTATCCAGATTGAACTCCATCTGCCACCTCTCAGCCCATCTCTGCATCCTGTCAATGTCACGCTGCAGCCTACAACAGTCCTCTATACTGTCAACGACACCTCCAACCTTTGTGTCGTCTGCAAACTTGCTAACCCATCCTTCAATCTCCTCATCCAAGTCATTAATAAAAATTACAAAGAGTAGACACCCAAGAACAGAGCCCTGTGGAACACCACTCACCACTGACTTCCAGGCAGAATACTTTCCTTCCACTACCACTCGCTGTCTTCTGTCAACCAGCCAATTCAGTATCCAGACACTAAATTTCCATGTATCCCATTACTCCTGACCTTCTGAACGAGCCTACCATGGGAAACCTTATCAAATGCCTTGGTGAAGTCCATGCACACCACATCCACCGCTCGACCCTCATCAACTTGTCTAGTAACATCCTCAAAGAACTCAATAAGATTTGTGAGGCATGACCTGCCCCTCACAAAGCCGTGCTGACTGCATTTAATCAAGCCATGCTCTTCCAGATGGTCATAAATCCTATCCCTCAGAATCCTTTCTAACACCTTGCAGATGACAGACGTGAGACTGTGTAAATGCGAAGTGTAAGATGAGTTAAAAACATGAAATCAAACTGAAGCCTAATGAGTAGAAATAAATAAAATAAAATATAAAGAAAGGCTGGATGAGGCTGTTTTTAAATAAAGTAAAGAAGTCACATAGATTCTTTCTTATCCTCAGTATGTCCTAAAACTTTACAGCCAATTTAACACTCATGAATTGTGCTCATGGCTGTAGGAAATATAAAGGACAATTTGTACACAGCAAATTCTCAGAAACAACAAAGTTACAATGACAATATCTTTTGTTTTACTGGTGAATGGTGATTATAGACCAGAAACCCTGGAACAATTTCTTCACTCTGAAATAGTGACTTGGGATGTCTTATATCGACTTGAAATGATAGATGGGGCCTTAGTTTGACAAAAGGTGGCACCACTGACAGTGTAGAACTGCTTTGAGACTGCACTCAGTCAAAATTATGCAGGAGGAAGTGATGACTGCAGATGCTAGAGATCAGATTCGAGAGTGTGGTGCTGGAAAAGCACAGCCAGTCAGGCAGCATCCGAGGAGCGGGAGAGAGCCCTTCATCAGGAAGGGGAATGAGGAAGCTGGTGAAATCCACATTGATGCTGTGTGGTTGGAGGGTCCCAAGGTGGAAGATGAGGCAATTTTCCTCCAGGCGTCGTGTGGTGAGGGTGCGGCAACGGAAGAGGCCCAGGCTCTGCATATCCTTGGTGGAGTGGGAGGGGGAGTTGAAGTGTTCGGCCATGGGGCAGTGGGATTAGTTGGTGTGGGTGTCCCAGAAATGTTCTTTGAAGCACTCTGCAAGTAGGTGTCCTGTCTCCTATTCTTTGCAGCTTTTTCTTTGAAGTGGAATTTTAAGGTATAACATTAAGTGTTTGAGATCAAACAGTTATGTTGCAAAGCAGAGATGGCACTCAGTTCATGAAACAAATTTGAACTGGATTGCTTGGTAAAGAATTTCAGACCAGTTGTTCATTTCAGGGAATACTTGCTGAAGGGGATCTAATTTAATGGTATCAATTTTAAAATAGCAAATTGCATGTTACGCATTCAACACATTCGTTTACTTCCTTTTGCATTTTTAACCAGCACTTTCTCCCCACAGCACAGATCATTCATTATCAATGAGCAGCATATTGAAACTGATGGCTGTGACTCAACATCATTGAATCAATGTATTTTCTATGCACAAAGCAAAAAATAACATTCACACACATTGGAAATAAGTGCTCTGAAAGTGAAAAAGTTCTTCAGAGTTTCCCAGAATAAGAACTGTAGAAATTTATCAATGATAATAAACGCTAGAATTAGCTGGCAGGTTTATAAGACTTGTTGAACATCAGGGATTTTGTTAACATTGAAATTTATCACACCCTTAAATTCAATTAAAGTCTTACATCTCAGTGCTAAATATCTACATAGATAGTTTATCAAAGTCTCCAGTGCTAAGTTTCTTCTACTGCTGTGTCCAGGAATATCCATTAGAGAATCATCTTGCCTTATATACAAGAGACTGTGTATTTTCACTGATAATGTTTAAATTTGCAGGATACTCTAATCCATAGGTTATTTTCGCAATAAATCAACAACAATAACTTGCATTTATAGAGCAGCTTTAAGCATTAGGGATGCTTCACGAGAACACAATCAGACACTGAACCAAAATAGGAGATATTGGAAGGAATGCAAATGATTGTTGAAATGTGCATTTTGATAATTGTCTGAATCATAAAATCCCTACAGTGTGGAAGCAGGCCATTTGCCCCATTGAGTTCACACTGACCCAGTCCCCTATCCTATAATCCTGAATTTCCATGGCTAATTTACCTTGCCTGCATATCTCTGGATACCATGGGCAATTTAGGATGGCTAATGCAACTAGCCATCACATCTTTAGATGGTTGGGAGGAAACCTATGCAGACAAGTGGAGAATATGCAAACTCCACACAATTGCCTGAGAGTAGAATCAACCCTGGGATCCCAGAACTGTGAGGCAGCAGTGCTAATCACTGAGCCATCTGTGAAGGAGGATTCAGAGGACGAATATATGTGGAATGGAGTTTCAGAGTTTTGAATCCATACAGCTAAAATCATAGCAGCCAATGATGGACAAAGGCAGCTGCAGATGCAGTACCAAAGACCAGAATTGGAGGAATGCAGAGTGCTTGGATGGTTAAAGTCTGAAGGAGACTGCAGAGATAGGAGAGATGAGGCTGAGAAGGGTTTGCTGCATTTGGATAAGAATCTTAATTTTCATGCATTGTAAGATTGATAGCCAATTTTGTACAGTGAGCACAGGAGTGATGGATGAGTAAAACTTGATGTTGGCTAGGATTTAAGCAGTAGATCCTTGGAGAAGCACAATGTCTATAGAGGGTTGAACATGAGAGGTTGGCTGAGTGAACATGGAACTGATCCAAATGGTTAGTGGTATATACATGGACAAAGGTTTCAGCAGAAGATGCATTGCCACAGAGATGGATATGGGCAATGGCATCAAGTTAGAGGTGAATTGTTTTCAAGATAGAGGAGTTGTTAGGGCTGATCTGATGTTGATATTGCAAACTGTTCACCTTCATTGTTACAATAGAAAAGGGGTCGGAGGAAGTTAAACCCCATTTTTGGCTGGGGTCGGAGATGATTACTTCAGTCTTGCAAATATTTAACTGAAGGGAAGTGGGGCTCTTTCAGGACTGCATGTTGAATGAAGTATTCTGACAACACCATAGCAGTGGGGCCGGGGAGAGAGGTGATGCAGTTTAGTGTCATCAGCACAATTGAAGATCTCATGCCACATATTTGAATTATGCTGTCAAGGTGCAGCAGATCAAGGAGGAGAAGGATGAATCTAAGGAGAGATTCTTGGCAGGATTCAGAGATAATGAGAGTGAAATTGTTGTGCTGTACATTTAAGGGCCCATATGTTATATTGTTGTCAATCACTTCCCCCCCACGATATGATATGACACATAATCTAAGGACTTTGTAACAGAAGAAAACAGCTATTTGACAGGTATCATCTGTTTAAACTCTTACCTTCACACGATGAAAACATCTTATTATTTTACCGATCCTTTTTGTGTAATGGTTGTGATAAGCAGGAGGACAGAACAGGGGTGGCTAAAGAATCTATTTATGAAAGTGCTTGGATTTCTATTGAATAGGTAAAAATGGGGCCACATGAGGCTTTTTTTGCATGGACAGGTCATTAACCTGTCTCGCAAATGCCCTGTAGAAGGATTGGTGATGATATTACCTAGCTTCTACTTTCTATTTGACTTACAAACCTACTGTGAGTTACATTCCCATCAGTAGAGCTCTCAGGGTTATAGGATTAAGCTTGCAATCCCAGGCCATCAGGGGGAGAGATAAATGCAACAACCCATGGGCCATCCATAGTTATATATGGCTTTGTTCAATCATGATGAAAATGGCTGGATTCGAAAATCACAAAGTTACAATAGCACAAGATGTGATGGGAAAACAGAATATTAAAGACTTACCAAGTCAAATTTTAAAAATGTGCAACTTGATAGAGGGAATACAACAATACTTAAATTAATATTTTTTGTGAATGATAGTAACCTAACAATATTTGTCATTTGTGATGTCAAAAAAAGTGGCATATCTATTAGTGGTAGATTGTTTAAAAAAATTGCTTCTTTTTAATTTGTTTGGTCCTGGTACCATAGGTGCTAGTTAAGAAAAGGTTTGCTGCATATCCATCTCCCTTTTGAAACCTCTTACAGAACCCACCTCCACCGCACCCCCAGGCATCATGTTCCAAACCCTAACATCTCTTTGAGTAAATAAGTTTCTTCTCATCTCACTCCCAGCACTCTTGCTGACAATCTTGAAATTGTAACCCCTCATTACTGACATACCAACTAGTGCAAACAGAATTTCCTTCTTTATACTGTCAAAATTGTTCACACCTCTGAACACCACAATAAGGTCACCTGTTAACCTTCTCTGCTCCAAGGAGAATAAGCCCAATTTCTCTAACATTTCCTTGCATTTAAAATTCCTCGTTCCTGGTATCATTCCAGTAAATCTCCTTTGCACTCTCCCCAAGGCTTTCACATCTTTTCTTATATAAGGTTCCCAGAACTGAACACAACACTCTGTAAATCTGGCCTGGCCAATGATTTATGGAGGCATAACATCACTTCCTTGCTTTTATACTCAATGCTTCTATTTATAATCACAAGGATCTCATAAGCCATCTTAACAACTGCTTCAACTTGCCTGGCCACCTTCAGAGAATCATGCACACAAACCCCAAGTCTCTCTGCTCCTGTGTACTTCCCTCAAAGTTGTACCACTGAGGCTGTATTGCCTTATAATGTTTCTTCTGCCAAAAGTGCATCATCGCACATTTCTCTATAATGAGATTCATCTGCCAGGTGTTTGCCTATTTGTCTAACTTGTCAATGTCTCTCTGAATTCACTCAGCATCGTCCTCAGAATTCATTATTCATCATAGCTTAGCATTGTCTACAAATTTAGGAATTTGCAGTCAACACCCATCTTCAAATTGTTTATATAAATCAGAAAGAGCAAGGGTCCCCACACTAATCCCTGAGGAAGACCACTTTAAACTTATTTTCAATCTGAGAAATGCCAACTTATACCTATCCTCTGTTTCCTGTCATTTAGCCAACTTCTAATGCACACTGTTAAGGACCCAGCAATTCAGGCAGCATCCGACGAGCAGCAAAATCGACGTTTCGGGCAAAAGCCCTTCATCAGGAATAAAGGCAGAGAGCCTGAAGCGTGGAGAGATAAGCTTGAGGAGGATCGGGGTGGGGAAAAAGTAGCATAGAGTACAATAGGTGACCTGGGAGTTGCAGTGGGAGAGGGACTCCCTGAGA
>NC_057715.1:26840112-26844091 GCF_004010195.1 Chiloscyllium plagiosum
CCCTCCTCTAGTTTATCTCTCCACGCTTCAGGCTCTCTGCCTTTATTCATGATGAAGGGCTTTTGCCCGAAACATCGATTTTGCTGCTCGTCGGATGCTGCCTGAATTGCTGTGCTCTTCCAGCACCACTGATTCAGAATCTGGTTTCCAGCATCTGCAGTCATTGTTTTTACCCCACTATTAAGGACCCATCAATCCCAAACATTTCTAATTAGCTAAACCGACCCGCCATGTGGCACCGTACCAAATGCTTTCTGAATGTTCAAATATACAAAATCAATGGTATTACCCTCAACCACTCCCTGTGTCACCTTGTCAATGATCTAACTGGAATGCAGAAGGTTGAGGGGTGGCCTTATAGATGTTTATAAAATAATGAGGGGCATAGATAAGGAGAATAATAAACCCAGGGTTAAGAGTTCAAAACTAGAAGGCATATTCTTAAGGTGAGAAGAGAACAATTTAGAAAGGATCTGAGGGACAACTATTTCATACATGAAAAAGTTTGCACATAAAACAAACTGCCAAAGAATGTGGTAGATGCAGGTAAAATTTGAAACAACTATGAGACATTTCAACAGGTACATAAATAAGAAAGGTTTAGAGGGCTGTGGGCCAAAGGCAGGCAAATGGATCAGTTTAGTTTGGGTAACTTGGTCTACAGAGACGTGGTGGACTGAAGCATCTGTTTCTGTGTTGTATGACTCTATGACACTATAAATTTGTCAGACACAACCTGCCCTTGTTAAAACCATGTTGACTGTCTAGTATGAACTTAATGGTGTCTTAGTGTGTATTTACTTTATCTCATAGAATGGCTTCCATCAGGTTTCCCATTATTGATGTCAAACTGACAGATTCATATTTTCCTGGGTTGGTCTTTTCCCCTTTCTTAAATGTGGAGGTACTGGGAGTGGATTGGAGTGGGCAAAGTCAGAAGTCAGACAACACCAGGTTTAGTCCAACAGATTTATTTGAAATCACAAGCTTTCAAAATATTGCCTCTTCATCAGGTTAAGCGAGAGAGAAGCACACAGCATAGAAGCAGAGTGATCAATGAGCAGAAAGATTAAAAGATCATACAAATGGTGTGTGTGGAGTGCTGACAGTTGAATAACAAGCAAAAGGATGATCTATAATCTGAGTAAATGATTTCACCACTCTTCTGTATCTGTAAAATCTTCCTTACTGTCCTGTTTTGACACCATCACCTTAATGAATTCTGATCTCTCTACCTTAATTAGTTTGTACAGTTTTGATTACTTATTACTTTGCTCAGACCCTCGACATGCGACTCTTATACTTATTATGATATTCCAATCATTTGGCTCGTCTCCAGCACCACCTTTTTTTTTGCAATTATCTGACTACCTCATTTAATCAATTATAGGTCATCCCTTTGTTTGTTATTTCAAATAAACCTGTTGGAATTTAATCTAGTGTCATCTTACTTCTGACCCTTTCTTAAGCAATAATCTTACATTTGTAATCATTTCTTCAGCAAGACCCAAAAAATTTCTGTCAATGGCTCCATGATTTGCTCCCTTACCTCTCCCAGCAATCGAGGATGCATCCCATGTGGGCCACAAAACATCTCTACCTAGAGTGCTGCCAGCTGTTTTAGAACCTCTTCTTTATCTATTACTATATTTTCAACTAAGTCATTGTCGCCATCTTCTAACTTTGTAAAGATTGAAGCAAAATATTTGTTTAGTGTCTCTGCCATATCCTTTCGTTCAGTGAGCAGCTTATCCTAGTTGTTCCATATAGGCCCCACATGATCCTTCACTAATCTTTTCCTATTAATTGATCAGTTAACCCACTCCAAATTAAAGAAAACCCCGTTATTTCAAAATTGTAACACAAAACTTTCCAGGGCCTCCAACAATAGCACTACATGTCTTAATTATAGAGTTTCAAATTATTGTGTCAGCAGCAGCAAGAGTGGACAGGATCGACACACAATCTTGCACACAGCGCACAAGTAAATTCTAAGATCCCCATTGTGAGCAAGTATATCATATCTCTCACATCGCCGAGAGAGCTAATAACAGTGTTGCTTTGTGTTGATCTAGCAAAAGTGAACCAGAGGTCATGACTGTAAGCTTAGAAAACTTCAAGCTAAGTGCAATCCTCACTCAATTTGCAGAATGGATCATGAATAAATGCAATAAATGAAAAATTGACAATAGATTTCAATGAAGAAATTGGGTGGAATATCTGTATTTGGCAAAGAGCAGAAGAATAAAATGATGATTAAAAAAGGGAAGAGAGAAATTACAAACAACTTTATCAGTTCTTCCAACATGAATTAGTTAAGATGAACATGATTGGCAAAAGACTTTCTCTTTGTTCTTTTGTTTTAATAGCCCATTAGGTCTAATGTTAATCTCTGAGAAAAAGGTTGGCAGCACGATGTTATTATTGTATTATCAAGGTCACTATGGAGGTCCCACCTTACAAACTCACCTTTTGCCTGAGGCACGGTGACCCTTGGGTTAAATTTACCACGAGACACCTCTCTGTAACAAGAGAATAGTCTTTGGTCCTCTGGGATGATTGTAACATTCACTTCATGTTATTATTGTGAGATCTTTCAATTATTAAATGTAGCAGGGTCAACACAGCTGAATGGAAAACAAATTAGAAAATGTTAGAAACAAAATATGATATAGAACAACTTGGGCGTGAGACATAAGTACATTAGAAAAGAAAAGTGAAACTTGGAATGCAAGTATTGCTTACTGTTTTCAATAATTTTATCTGTATATTCTGAGTTTCTGTTTCTGTACATTCAGAGTTGAATGACTGCAAAGGTTAATTATTATTGTAAATATAATAATTACAATATTGAGCACTTTACTGCTGTCAAATGCACGATTCATGCATTTTGTGCATTTGTTCATGGGATGTAGGTGTCAGTGGCAAGGCCAACATTTATTACCCATCCTTAATTGCCCTGGGCTGTTCCATGGAATGTTAGGAGTAACCACATTGCTGTGAGTCTGTATTAAGATATAGGTCAGATCAGATAAGGACAACAGATTTGCTTCCCTAAAATGTTTTAGTGAACTAGATGGGCTTCTATGACAATGGTTACATTAGGCAAGCTTTTAATTGTAGATTTTTATTAAATAGGGTGGCACAGTGGCTCAGTGGTTAGCACTGCTGCCTCACAGCACCAGGGTCCCAGGTTCAATCCCAGCCTTGATCTGTGTGGAGTTTGCACTTTCTCTCTGTGTCTTCCCACAGTCCAAAGCTGTGCAGGTCAGGTGAATTGGCCATTCTAAATTGCCCATAGTGTTAGGTGCATTAATCTGAGGGGGATGGGTTGCTCTTCGGAGGGTCGGTGTGAACTTGTTAGGCCGAAGGGCCTGTTTCCACACTTAGGGAATCTAATCTAATCTAAATTTTCATCTGCCCGGGGTGGATTTGACAGTACATCTCCAGAACATTGAAGTTTGGGATTCTGGATTACTAACACAGTGACATAACCAAGAGGCCACCAGCAGCTCAATGAGCTGAATTTGTTCAGGGAAGCAATTAATATGTTTGTTCACAATTCAATAGAAATATAAAATACAAGGAATTAAGTGAATACGATTGGGTATGAATATTAAAGGTAATTTAGTGAATAGAGTTCTTAATCCATTGTCCTTTTAAGACTGCTTGTGCTCCCCTTCTGAGGCAACACTAAGACTCCAAATAAACTGCTAAAATAAAAAAAAACTTTGCAGTTTTCAGTCTGGGAGAAAGTGAGGAACTGCAGATGCTGGAGATCAGAGCTGAAAATGTGTTGCTGGAAAAGCGCAGTAGGTCAGGCAGCATCCAAGGAGCAGGAGAATCGACATTTCGGGCATGAGCCATTCTTCAGGAATGAGGAGGGTGGGCCAAGCAGGCTAAGATAAAAGGTAGGGAGGAGGGACTTGGGGGAGGGGTGTTGGAAATGCGATAGGTGGAAGGAGGTTAAGGTGAGGGT
>NC_057715.1:26845426-26951642 GCF_004010195.1 Chiloscyllium plagiosum
CTTTTATCTTAGCCTGCTTGGCACACTTTCCTCATTCCTGAAGAAGGGCTCATGCCCGAAATGTTGATTCTCCTGCTCCTTGGATGCTGCTTGACCTGCTGCGCTTTTCCAGAAATACATTTTCAGTTTTCAGTCTGTCCAAGATCAAGGGCATTTTCTCCAGGAATGTTGAATACTAATCTTTCCCAGTCAAAATACATCAGTGATTTATGGTAGCCATTAGCTGAGAGTTAAATCCTCAGGGAAAATGATTATACCATTCTTTCAAAAAATAATTGCCAGGTAACATGAAAAGAAATAGAAAATCTCATCAGGATGAATTCTATGAATCGTGATGCCAACAGTTATGCCAGTATTGCCTCTGTTGGGTTCCCGCAAGCATTCTACCCACTGGATTAGAATTCAAAGCAGGAAAACGAATGTTGTATTGGTTGGAACTATGAGTTAAGAGAGGAAATAGCAAAGAATCTATTCAGAATCTTTTCAATGTTCGTGAATATGGAAATTGCGTGAAAGGACTGAGATACTATCTCTATTCAAATAGGAGGCAAAAGACAAGCTAGCCTAATATTGACATTAGGAAGACGTCCAGATCTTAAGATTGAATAAAGTTAATTTCAGCTCTGGTGAAAGTCTGAGAATGACAGAGGTCCACTACCTGAGGAGGAGTTTGTCTCCCCCCACCTCACCTTACTGTCTCTTCTGCAGTAGCTACTGCCACTCTGTCTGTTATCATCTCCCTGTCTCACTTCTCCTGCAAAGTGCCAATAGCCCAAGCATTCCCTCTCTCTGGGTGGATCCTTGAAGGTGTCTATTAAGGTGGAGTAACACAACATTCACTCTCTTTAGAACAGTTTCTCAGCAACTTCCAGAATAAATGTTGCTCAATTCAGTGAGTACTTGACGTAGTGTCCCAAAAAAATCTTCAATGTGATACATAAGTCAATTTCAAATCTCCAGCAACCAGTGAATGGTAAAATGTGATAATAGTCCACAATACATGGACAGCATCTGCATTCTGCTAAACAAAACATAATATTCATGGACATGGACTCATTACAGCTTTCCCTGCCAACAGTACCTACTTGTATTTGCTAACAAGAAATAAATCACCTGGTGAAACATTCATGCACTCTGACCAGCTGTACTAATGCAGCACTGTGGGTGCTGTGATGGTGCACCCTCAGAAGAAAAGAAGACTATTGTATTTTTGTATTGAATTACCACTCGTTTATTGCTTTCATAAGTGGTAGCAGGTACAATTTACCTAAATTCAAAATACTTATTTAGCAGACAGACTGATAACTTGCAGTTACTGAGCAACTTATGTGCACATCTTTAGTTTATCATGATTGGAGTCCTAATGGCTACTGGTCATATAATATCATCCTGATGCTTGACTCTTAACATACCCTCATCTTCAAGCCAGCACAGTAATCCCTCCCCTTTCCCAAATAAAATTAGATGCACTGAGTGAAAACTTGTATACATTAGGTAATTGTCAAACTATTTGTACAGATGATGTGGAGGCGCGGGTATTGGACTAGGGTGGACAAAATTAAAAATCACACGACACCAGGTTTGTACAGAAACAACAATTGTAAAGTGTAAAACATTAAGAGTCTGTATAACATGTACAGACTTTATGATGGTACCACAATCCAGGGATCTAAACTTCATACCTAGTTGTTCTCAACATATATGTGAATTGGCTTCTCGTGTGTTAGGGTTTTCATTATCATACTAATGATTTTTCCCCATTTTCATTAACCAAGTGTATATTTGTGTTTATTCTATGCACAGTTGGAGTATTGTGCACTTCCCTGGATTGGCTTCTGTTTCACTACAATGTCATTGCATTAGGTGTTATATAGAATCCCTACAGCGTGGAAACAGGCCCTTCCGCCCAACAAGTCCACACTGACCCTCTAAAGAGTAACCCACCCAGACCCATTCCCCCTACTACTCAACATTTACTCCAGACTAATGCACCTAAACTACACATCCCTGAACACTATGGGCAATTTAGCATGGCCAATCCACTGAACCAGTGCATCTTTGGGGAGGAAACCAGAAGCATCCAGAGGAAACCCATGCAGACAGTCGCCTGAGGCTGGAATTGAACCCGGGTCCCTGGCACAGTGAGGCAGCTGTGCCAATCACTGAGTCACTGTGCCGCCCCTGTGATTTCATAGGATTTAGGCTCACTACATACATTGGATACCTCAATGGGAACCACAGGTGGGATGAGAAGGTTAGTCCGTTTTGCAGCTGCATGTGGATCACTTCCCGTTTTCATTGTCCTTTCTTTGTTTTTTTAATTCACATATGGCATGTTGGCATCACTGGTGAGACCAGCATTCATTGCCCACCTCTAATTGCACTTTAGAAAGTGGTGGCAAGCTGCCTTCTTGAACCGCTGTAGTCCATGTGCTGTAAGTAAATTCTCAAAGTCCTTAGGGAAGGAATTACAGGATTTTGACTCAACAGCACTGAAGGAACAATAATATGTTTCCAAATTAGAATAGAGAGTGGCTTGGAGGTGAACATATAGTGGTGGTGCACTCATGTATCTGCTGCCCTTGTCCTTCTCGATGGTAGATTCTTAGTAAATTTCTGCAGTGCATCTAGTAGATGTTGCACACTGCTGCTACTGAGCATCGGTGGTAGAGGGATTTTAATGTTTGTGGATGTGCTGCAATCAAGCAGGCTGCTTTGTTCTGGATGGTGTCAAGTTTCTTGAGTGTTGTTGGAGCTGCACTCACTCATGAAGAAGAGACCCCATGGACTGCACTTCCTGAAGAAGGGCTCATACCCAAAACGTCGATTCTCCTGCTCCTTGGATGCTGCCTGACCTGCTGTGCTTTTCCAGCAACACATTTTCAGCGCAGCACTTGCTCAGGCAAGTGTGCTGTATTCCATCACACTGCTGACTTGATAGTCGACAAGCTACGCGGAGTTAGGAGATGGGTTACTCACTGCAAGGTTCCTAGCCTCTCACCTGCTCTTGCAGCCACGTTATTTAGATGGCTAATTAAGTTCAATTTTTTATTAACAGTAAGCCCAAGAATGTTGATTGTTAGGGATTTAGTGATGGTACCATGATAGATTATCTCTTGTTGGAAATTGCACTGCTTGGCATTTGTATGGCACTAATTAGATTACTTACAGTGTGGAAAAAGGCCTTCTGCCCAACAAGTCCACACCGACCCTCCGAAGAGCAACCCAGCAACCACCCAGACCATTCCCATACATTTACCCTTTCGCCTAACACTACGGGCAATTTAGCATGGCCCATTCACCTAACATGCACATTTTCGGACTGTGGGAGGAAACCGGAGCACCAGGAGGAACCCCACGCAGACACAGGGAGAATGTACAAACTCCACACAGTCAGTCGCCTGAGGCGGGTATTGAACCTGGGTCTCTGGCGCTGTGAGACAGCAGTGCTAACCACTGTGCCACCCATGTTACTTGCCACTGGTTAGACCTGTTGTGGGGAAAATCACCAGTCTCGGAGTCAGAGTCGGGGTTCAGCGACAGAGTTTGTTGTACAAGGAAATACTGGAGCTCCAGGGAGAGAGAGAAACACCAACAGCACAGTGGTCAGCTGCGAGTCTTCTCTCAACCCGGAGCACATGACAAGATATTTTTTATATATTTGGTAATACAATAGGTCAGTGATGAGGTTATTGTCTTTGTAATATAGTTTGTTTATTGTAAACATTGCAGAATCATTGATAGCTTCGGTGCAGTCATTGTCAGTTCCAGTGCAGCCTTTGTTAATTTCAGCGCAGACATTGTCAATTTCAAACTCTGCACAGACATCCATTGCTGTAATAATGAGAGCTAATCGCTCTTTCTGAAAAGGACAATTACTGCAGCTCTGGCTTTTAGCACTTTGTATTGAGTCTGTATCAAACAGTTAGCATTTCTATCAAAGGTGTTGGCTGGACCCAGACACTTCAGCGGGCAGTATACACTACTCATGTGTATTCTCTCCCCCACCCACCTTAAACTAATCAACTAGGTTGTTGAGTGCATTGTGCTGACATTCTGGTGGCCCCAGGCAGTCCATGTTTGCCCTGCTGTCTCTCTCCATATTGTGGTCCAGCAACCATCTTGTGTGTCAGGTGGCCAACTTATGGGTCAGTGGCCATCTTGTCTGTCTGTGTGCCTAATGTCACCGTGCCCTGTGCCATCTCCTACTTCACTCCCCACTTTGTGGTCAAGGAGGTGACTTCTGAGATCTCCCACAGACCACGCAATTTATATGTAGAGGTAGGTCATTTCTAGGAGCTCCTCTTTTCAAGGGGCATCATGGAGTGCCAATTTTGTTGGGGTCTCTTCCATGGAGCCACTCACTGCTGGCACAGTTCTCGTCAGTAGCGCCTTACAGCAGAGCTTTCAATACCTGAGGCCCACACGGAATACCAGCATGAGTGCAATGTGGAGAACTATCCCATGTGCTAAATAGGGTCCCCAAGATTTACCTAGCAACCAATTTAGCCAGCAGTCTGTAATTGTGGCTCGCTGTAGAAAATTATCTCGCTGGTCTTGGATATTCTTGATGGCTTCTGTAATGTTATAAGAATCATCAATAACATGGGTGGTACAACTGTCATCAACAAACTCCCCCATGCTGTGCTAATTGATAATCCACTGCATAACATTAGATTAGATTACATTACATTACAGTGTGGAAACAGGCCCTTCGGCCCAACAAGTCCACACCGACCTGCCGAAGCGCAACCCACCCGTACCCCTACATTTACCCCTTACCTAACACTACGGCAAATTTAGCATGGCCAATTCACCTGACCCTGCACATCTTTGGATTGTGGGAGGAAACCGGAGCACCCGGAGGAAACCCACGCAGACTCGGGGAGAACGTGCAAACTCCACACAGTCAGTCGCCTGAGGCGGGAATTGAACCCGGGTCTCTGGCGCTGCGAGGCAGCAGTGCTAACCACTGTGCCACCGTGCCGCCCACAACATATCTGCTGTGTGTCGAGTCTGAGTTCAGCCAGCTCTCCATTAATTGCTTTCAAAGCTTTTGAGGTTACTATTGCCTAAGATAGTAAGGTCACATACAAGGTAATTTCAGTTTTTAGCACTGATGACCCCTGCTGTGCCTCCCAAAGACAGAGATCCCAAGAATCCCTATCCCAATGTTGACCCAAAGTGGTGGGGACTTGCCAGTCAGCATAGAACTCCTGGCTGATGGAGCGGGGTCACTATCCTTCTCTGGACATGTCTCCCACTGGGGCATGGTACAGTAAGGAGTGCAATATTGAAATGAATTGAATTGAATTGAATGGAATTGATTGTACCGAGGCACAGTGAAAAGCTTTGTCTTGCGATCAATACAGGCAGATCACGTAGTTAAGAAACATAGAAAGTAAATAATAGGTAAACAGTGGCAAAAGCAAAAACGCAGGTATAGGCGAATGTTAAGAGTTTGTGAGTCATTCAGTATTCTAACAAAAAGGGTAGAAACCAGCTGGTGCATGTGTTCAGGCTTCTGTACCTTCTGCCCGATGGTAGAGGTTGTCGAAAACATTGCCAGAATGGGCATGAGGAATGTTGGTGGCCTTTCCTTGACAGTGGGCCTTGTAGATGGATTCTGTAGATGGGAGGTTGGCCTTTGTGATTGTCCGGGCTGAGTTCACCACTCTCTGTAACTGTCTCCAATTTTGAGTGGTACAGTTGCCATACCAGGAACTGATACATCCAGCCAGAATGCTCTCAATGGCACCTATAAAAGTTGACAAGGGTATTCACCGTCATGCCAAATTTCCTCAGCTGCCTGAGGAAGAAGAGACATTGTTGGATCTTTGTAACCAGTCTGTCCACATGAAGAGCCCAAGAAAGCTTGCTGTTGATGACCACTCCCAGGAGCTTGACAGTCTCCAGTCATTCCACCGCTGTGCTGTTAATGTGTAGGGGGCCATGAGTAACATCCTGCCGAAAGTCAATAATGAATGCCTTGGTTTTGCTGGCATTGAGAGCTAGGTTGTTCTCAGTGCGCCATTTTTTCAGGTCTTCCATCTCCTGTCTGTAATCTGTTTCATCACCATCTGAGATTTGGCTGAATACGGTGGTGTCATCAGTGAACCTGTGAATGGCATGAGTCTGGAGGGGGCTGAGTACACACACCTGGGGGGGCTCCAGTGTTGAGTGTTAGTAAGGATGAAATATTGACCACAATCTTCACTCATTGTGGCCTGTGGGTCAGGAAACTGAGGATCCAGTTGCAGAGAGTGGGGCTTAGTCCGAGATCACTAAGTTTAGTAATCAGTCTCGAGGGGATAATAGTGTTGAAGGCTGAACTGTAGTCAATCAGTAGAATTCTTACATAGCTGTCCCTACTGTGAACATGTTTGGGAGGTCTGGGGTGTCTGTCGCTTAAGTCCCCTTAACTAGAAAAGACAACTCCTTCACCATTCAGTAACATACATTGTCCTGTCCTTCCGTCTGTTTCTCCACCCATGTCGCCCCTGATCCCCCAGGAGTATCCCCCAACTGGTAAGTATCGAACAGGTATGTCCACGTGGCAGAGCTGACATGGGTGCCATTGCGCTGACCACGTATGAATTGTCTGCCTGCAGTCACATTCAAGCATGCCTGCTCGCTGCAGGTGCAGGTAAACTGTCCCCTGGTAACTGTACAGCGCTGATAAATGCACTGTATCCGGATGCATGAGTCATTTTTGGGAACCAGGGCATGAACACATACCCATCCTTGCCCTGTGAAACAGAGTGGGTAATTACTAGGTTTTAAATGGGTCTTCCCTTCCCTAGGCTGGGGGCAGGAAAGCCCAGCCCTATGGGCCGGTGGTCCTACCCAGCTGCACACATCTGCCCTGGAGTGCCCGCGTGTATTTCCCTATCTGCCCTTCACATGGCGCTCCCGAGGTGTCTACTATATACAGGTCATGAGGGGTCCACACCGCGGTGGCCACAAATAGAGATTCTACTGATCATGCCAGTGGGTAACAGTCAGTTCAGCTCCCATGCAAATTTAGGTTTGATAGAAGAGGTTATCTTCAAATCCTGACATGCTTCTGAACACTTAAACACAATAAAATACATACATGTATATACATTTTGCAGTTAAATAAAGTTATCAGTCAACGTCTTTGTTTTTGTCAGGAGGTGCAGTCGTGCTTCTGTGTGGTTTATTCTGTTGTGTTTTCAGTGCTCCCCCCGGAATGACCATCTTGCCCGCCGTTCCTGTCTGTACCTGGGGAATAGTCAATGACATTAGTTTGGTCATAGGCGTCTTTAAATGGTTTTAGTTGAGTCCAGTGCTTCCATGTGTCTTTTCCTTTACTATCTATCCAGGCACAGGTGTCCCCACTTATTACCATGTTATATGGCCCATTCCATTTTGGGGCAAAGCCCAGTTTGTCAGGCAATGCTCGCACCAGGGCGCGGCTTCCTGCTGCTGGTGCCTCAAGGAAGACTTTGAGTTCCCCTGTCTTGTCCTCTTTGTCCTGCTTGTCAAGTACAGATTTCCACCTCCCTGTCAATTGGGTGCTTAATTTTATGACATATTGCCAAATTCTGTCTGCTAGTGGACACACATCGGTGCCACCTGTGATTATTGTCTCTGGCAATTGCATTGCTCGCTCGGTCATTAATTCATATGGTGTTAGCCCAGTTGCCTGATTTACGGTGGCTCTTAATTTCATTAGTATGGCGAGCAGCACTTCAGCCCATGTTCTGCCTGAGGTGTGCATAGCCTTAGCTAAAGCATTTTTGAGCATTCTATTCATTTTCTCGACCATGCCTGAGCTATGGGGATGATAGGGTATGTGAAATTTTTATCTAATGTCAAGTAATCAGCAGACAGTCTTCACAACCTTGCCTGTAAAATGTGTCCCTTGGTCAGAATCCACCTGAAGGGGTATCCTCCACCTCCTCTGCTAATATTCTGGCTCCAGTGGTCGCAGTGCAGCTTTTGGTTGGGAATGCCTCTACCATCTGGGCGAATTGGTCTATGATGACCAGGCAGTACGTTTTCCCACAGGAGGGTGATATGGCCCTGTAAAATCCATCTGAAGGTGTTCCCAGGGTCCCCTAGGTCTGGGCTGGTGACCCATCTTCACCTTTATGGGTTTCCCTGGGTTATGTTGTGCACAAATCATGCATCTGCTGCACTACTTGGCCACGTCTCTTCCCATTCCCTTCCACCACCACACTCTCCCCAGGCTTGCTATCATGGCCTCTCTGCCTGTTTGGGAGAGCCCATGGTGCAGTTCAAGCAATATATTCTGTACTGGTGCTCCCACCCTGTCTGCTCACCTTCAGACACCAAATTCCACTGTGAATGCCCCCTGCAATTCCCATTTCTCTCTCTCCTCCTGCAGGGTGTCCTCTTGTTGCTGCTGAATTTGGATACTGACTTTTGCTAATTCAATAGGGGCTATTGCAGCCTCGTCAATGGCTTCTTGTTCTAGTGCTTTCTCAGCTGCTCGGTCTACTGCTTGGTTTCCTTTGATTTTAGCCAGTTTGGACTCTCTTTTGCTGGCTCCTTTTGATGGGCTTTTATTTTTATTACAGCAGCCTCTTTTGGCTGTTTACTGGCACACAATAGTGCCTGAATTCTTAGTTTGTGTCTGATAGGGGCTCCCCCGCAGTGGTGAACCCTCTTCTACCTCATGCCACCATATAGTCATAGACTACACCAAAGGCATATTGACTGTCTGTCTATATATTCACGATTTTTACTTTTGCTGGTTCCAGTGCTTTGGTGAGTGTTACCAGTTCTGCTACCTGTGCAGACTGACTTCCATCAATCCTTCTGGACATAACTGTTTCTAACTTATCATATACCACAGCCCATCCTGTTCGGGATGACCCTGCTACGTATTTTCGTGACCCGTCCACAAAGAGGGTCTCCTCGGCTGTGTCTTACTCTCCCCCTATCTTCATCCTCATCTATATCCCCACAGTCCTATAGTTCCCCTGTGTCTAGAATTCCCTTAGCTGGGTTTTCTCCCATATCCCTAACTATTACCATGGACTGACTTGGGGGTAAAAGAACTGCCTCCCACTTTGCCCTTCTCATATTGGAGACGGCCCTCAATTTCCCTGTGTTTAGCATCTCTACTAGGGTGTATTTAATGTGGAGGATGACATTCCCTGTCATTACTACGGACTCGCAAACCCTAAAGGACCAAGCAGCACAGTTTAAGGCTGCTATACACCTGGGCAACCCGGTGACTACTGGCCCTTCTGTAGTTGAATAGTACCCTACGGGTCTTCTCCTGCTACCGTGGTCTTGGGCGATCACTGTGGAGTAAAATCCTCCCTCATTATTACAGTGGGTGTGAAAACTCTTGCTGGGATCTAGCAGCCCTCGCCTGGGGGCCGATAGGAGTTGAGTTTTAAACTGACTGTATGCCTCCTCCTGTTCTGGCCCCAGGTTACAGGTTCCAAGGCAGGCTTGCCTCCTTTAATTAATCTCTGGATCGGTTCAGCCAATTTTGTAAACTCGGGTATAAAGCTCCGACTGTAATTGAATAGCCCCATGACCTTTCTGACTCACCCTGACAGTGGCAGGTCCTGACATCTGTTGGATTGCCTTCTTACTGTCGTTGGGCATCTCTTTGAGTTCCTGGGATATAAGGTGTCCCAGGTATAAGACTTGTGTTTTACCAATCTGTGCCCTTGTGGGGCTGACTTCTAACCCTGCAGTTGCCAATTCCTGTCATACTAGACACAAAGCATCCTAATGTCCTGACTCACACTCTGAGATAATTAGAATATCATCTACATATTGGAGGGCAGTGCTTCCCTCTGGTAAATCTATTCTCTTCAGAATGTCGTTCAGCACCATGTGAAAACTAGTGGGGCTGTTGTGGAACCCTTGAGGCAGGTGAGTCCACGTGTACTGCCTGCCCCTTACTGTAAAAGTGAATTTTTTCTGGGACTCAGGGTATAACAGGATAGACCAGAACCTGTTGGTTATGTCTAAAACAGTAAAACTCTTGTGTTAGGGTGCCAACCATTTAAAATAGTGGAGGGGTCTGCTACAAAGGGGTGCAATTTGGGGGTGACCTTATTAAGTCGCGTTGAATCAATGGTGAGCCTGTAGCTCCCATCAGGCTTTATTACTGGCCAGGTCGGGGAATTAGTTGCACTTGTGGTTAGTTAAAGGATTCCCTGCTCCACAACTGCTTTCTCTGCTTCGGGTTTTATTGGGTATTGCCAATGGGGCTTATGCTCCGGTCTTTAAGGGGTCCATGTCAACTAGACCTGCATCTAACTTTGTTTCTGCCCATGCTCTGGAGACAGAGGCTCAGATGGCTCCGAATCCCCCCTTTTTGAGGTTCCAGTCCCTACTGGTGACAGTAGCCATTTTAATAGTTTCAAGGTGACTTGTAAGTTTCCCAATCTCGGTCTTTCGACCGTTCTGTCTGGGCCAAATCAATTTCCCTTTCGCACAATCGATTAGAACATTATATTCTCTCATGAGATCATTGCCCATTATGGTGGCATACATAGAATTTCATGGGGATATATATATTGTTTATTTCTACGAGGGTAGTTTTGCTTAAGTAAACTGGTGTTTTATCCCCTCCTACCCAAGTTAAGTGAATCATTTCATTTGTGTGGAGTAAGGGTAAGTTTGTGATAGATACAGCCACTCCTGTGTCTGCCAGCATTTCACATTTCCACCCTCCTATTACTGCAGGCATGTAAGTTCTCCCTTCTCCCTTACCCTCACGAATGCTGACAGCTGGTTTTCAGCTCTGCTGACCTTGGGACTTCCACAGTTCCACAGTGTTCCGGGTGGTGTTTGGGGGTGCCCCATGCTTTTCCCAGCACACTGCTTCTGTGTGTCCTATTCTGTTGCAGTAGCTGCAGTATTTTACATTGTTCCCTGCTCTCTCTCCTGCTCGTGGGGCCCTACATGCTCTAGCAAAGTGTCCCTGTCGGCCACAGTTGTGGCAGGATAGTTTTATTCTACTCTCCCCTCCATTCCGGTCGGCTGCTTTGTCAGATCTTGCCTTTATCGTAGGAGCTCCTGCCTCCTGCACCCCACTAGCCCACTCAACTAGGTCATCATAACCCTGGGACATTATTACTCCCATTTTCAGGATGGCTTGGTGGGTGCTAGAGGGCCCATCTCTAAAAGTTTGGATAAATGCCCGGTCCCCCTGATCTGCGTCTGCTTGCCCTGAGCATTCCTGATAGACCCTAAATAATCGTTCCCCATACTCAGAGGCTCTGTCCCTTTGAAGTTGCTTAGTGGCCGTGATCTTGCTCCAGTTCGTGGGAGCATTTCCCAGCACCATCTGGATTTCCTCTTCAAAATTAGCGAAGGGTGCTTTCTAGGCATCTATCTGCGCTGTAAAGGTGATGGCATGTGTCCACAGTGCACCCCTAAAGTCTCGAACCGCTGTGGCATTGGGTCCGCCAGCTACCTGTCTCCACTTGTCTGCTGGGCAAGCTGCCCGGACCAGCAGGTGTACCCTACCCATACACTATCCAGTTCTTCCTAGAACTGTTTGCGCTCTGGGGCTGTAATTTGCCAGGGAGGCCATTATTTGCTGCCTCTTCCCTGGGGTGAAGGGTTTATAATTTGCTTTAGGCTGTAAATCTGCTCCTCCTCTATTAACTGGCACTAATTTCTACTCTTAGGAGGTTTGTCCAACAGACAGAGTAGTAGGTCCATGCTGGATGGTCTCGTAAGGAGGAAGCGATTCCAAATTTTGTGCACCCTTCTTAACTCCTGTTCCAACTCTTGTATTCTATCTCTAGCTCTTTAACTTGTTCCTGGTCCTTTCTCCACCTACTCGGGGAAGCACTCACTTGTTCAATTAGGCCTGCTAATTGGTACACTAACATTACCCCTATCTTTTTAGTTTTATTCTGTTTCATTTTATCTATCCATTCTCTCTGTTGTGTTAATGTCTGGGATGGATCCCAACCACTTTTCCTCTTCGCTTGTCTGTCTGCCTTGTGCTTCTCAATAAGGGAACCTGCAGTATCCCCCTTAAAACTGTGATCTGCCACTTAGCAGATTGTGTACCCCTGGATACCACCAACAGTAAAGTGTTCCCAACCAATGGGGCCTTCCCTATGCCCTGGCCAATTATACTGTCCCAGCACTGTCTGTACGGTCATAGCAGCCTCCTAGCAAGGTGTGCTCTCTACCGGTGGGACTTCTCTCCCTTCCCAGCCACCACTACTGGCCGGCTGGGAATGCTGGCTCAATAGGGTGTGCTCTCCACTGGGAATCCTCTACCCTCCCGGCCACCACTACTGGTCGGCTGGGAATGCTGGCTCAATAGGGTGTGCTCTCCACTGGGAATCCTCTACCCTCCCGGCCACCTCTACTGATGAACACCTCCCAATACACCCAGAAACCTACCTCTAGCCCGGTGTGCACTCTCTCGGTGGGATTCTTTACTCTCCCAGCCACTGCCACTATTCAAGCTCTGTCGTTCTACTACAGACTGACAGGGGATCACAGTTACTCACAGTGTCCATGCTCCCCATTGAGGTAAAGTCTACTCCACTGAGGTTTGGCTCTTGGTCAGAGTGATCAGCTCCTCTTCCTCACCACATTAGAAATTACACGTACAAATAGCACCGACTTTTAACTTAAACTCTGACTGGACTCTGCGTTGCTCGCCCCTACCCGACTTTGCCACTTGTGCTTCACAACTCCTTGATTCCTCAATTCCCACTTCAAATTCCAACTTTTGCATGGGGGGAGGGGGCAGGGTGGGGGCGGGGGGGGGGGAGCTACCCCTCTTAACAACCGGTTTAGAGCAGGGTTTTTGAGACAGACACTACCTTGCCCTCTGGCTGTTTCAGCACAAGCAGCAGGTTCTCAGAACAGTTAATACAGTTAAACACTTATTCTCCACAGACATGCAACTAGATTTTCTAACTCAGTACTGTAGCAAGTTAGACATTACAATCAGTATACCTTTTAAACTGTGTCTTTAGCCCGATCTGCCTCTTCCTGTTTGCAGGTACATATTGGTTCTTACCCCAGCTCGGTAAAAACAAGGACTGCAGATGCTGGAAACCAGAGTCTAGATTAGAGTTTGCTGGAAAAGCACAGCGGTTCAGGCACCATCCAAGGAGCAGGAAAATCGACGTTTCGGGCAAAAGCCCTTCATCTGGACTAGAGGCAGAGTGCCTGCAGGGTGGAGAGATAAATGAGAGGAGTGTGGGTGTGGGGAGAAAGTAGTATAGAGTACAATAGGTGAATGGGGGTGGGATGAAGGTGATAGGTCATGGAGGAGGGTGGAGTGGATAGGTGGAAAGGAAGATAGGCAGGTAGGAGAAATCATAGGGATAGTGCTGAGCTGGAAGTTTGGAACTGGGGTGAGGTGGGTGAAGGGGAAATGAGGAAACCGGTGAAGTCCACATTGATGCCCTGGGGTTGAAATGTTCCGTGGCGGAAGATGAGGTGTTCTTCCTCCAGGCGTCGGGTGGTGAGGGAGCAGTGGTGAAGAAGGCCCAGGACCTCCATGTCCTTGGCTGAGTGGGAGGGGGAGTTGAAATGGTAGGCCACAGGGTGGTGTGGTTGATTGGTGCAGGTGTCCCAGAGATGTTCCCTAAAGCGCTCTGCTAGGAGGCGTCCAGTTTCCCCAATGTAGAGGAGACCGCATCGGGAGTAACAGATACAATAAATGATATTGGTGGAAGAGCAGGTAAAACTTTGATGGATGTGGAAGGCTCCTTTGGGGCCTTGGATGGAGGTGAGGGGGGAGGTGTGGGTGCAGGTTTTGCAATTCCTGCGGTGGCAGGGGAAGCTGCCAGAATGGGAGGGTGGGTTGTTGGGGGGGCATGGATCTGACCAGGTAGTCACAGAAGGAATGGTCGTTGATGAAGGCAGAAAGGGGTGAGGACTGATCTTCAACAACTACAACATCTTCCTTTGTGGAAGATATGACTTCAACCATTGGAGAATCTCCCCACACCCTCTGATTTCTATTGACTCCAGTTTTGCCTGGGTTCCTGGAATCACTTTCAGTCACATACTACATTGATGTCAAGAATAGTCACTCTCACCTCACAAAGGTTTTGTAGTCCACAATAACGTGAAATGTGGAATCATCCTCACGCACGTCTTGAAATACATGCTGTATATGCATGAAGTAAACAAAAGAGAAATTATTTAATCAAGGCAAATTTACAATCTTGTCAATCACAGCACTCAATCTTTGCATAGTTCAGTCATTGATTAAATGAAGGCAGCATGTACACATCAGGGACATTTGTCGTTCTGTCACGAGTTACCTGGAAGCTGCCTATTTCTCCACACTCAACTGAAGGGAATCCATTTATTTCACTTTCTGGGAACTGTTTTATTTGTGCTGGCCTATCTCCAGTTATGTCTTATGGCTTTAAATTTTTCCTGCTTTTCTCTCACAGTGGGGTGTAAAAATAGACCTGTGAGTGAATGAAGATAAGCTACTTGTCCAATTAAAGTCATGCATTCAGTAAGGATGACTGTGAGTCACAAGCACAACATTGTGCAGGATTGAGGCAATAGGCGGACACATTGGAAATAGTTGGAGTGTGTCAAAAGTGAAGCCTGTATGTTGCTGAAAGTTTAGAAGGTCTAAAGAGTGATGTGATGGAGTGTGCACTTAGCAAGACAGAGTGAAAGGCAGCAGGGAGTTGAAACCTGAGCATGTAGTTAAAGTGGCAAAAATGCTGATTTTCTCTTTAAAGACTTTAAACTCCTGCTTCCATTGCTTCCAGAACTGACACAGATCTCATGCTACTAAACTTCTCAGCTACCTCCATCCACATTGGTGAAAGCAGCCATAGAGTCATGGAGTTGTAGAGACCCTTCGGACCAATTCAGCCACGCTGACCAGTTTTCCCAAATTAAATTAGTCTCATTTGCCTGTGTTTGGCCCTCTAAACCTCATTTATTCATGTACCTGTCCAAATGTCTTTTAAATTTACCTGCATCCATTACTTCCTCTGGCAGTTCATTCTATACACGCACTATGTTCTGTGTGAAAAAGTCATCCCTCAGCTCCCTTTTAAATCTTTCCCCTCTCACCTTAAACCTAGTTTGAACTCCCCCACCTTCACTATTCATCTTAATTATGGACCTTATGATTTTTTAAACCTCTATAAGGTCACCCATCAACCTCCTACACTTCAGGGAAAAAAGTCCCAGCCCATCCAGCCTCTCTTTATAACTTAAACCCTTTATATCCGGTGAATCTTTTCTGTACCCTTTCCAACTTAATGGTGTCCTTCCTATAAAAGGGCGACCACAACTGTGTGAAGTACTCCAAAAGTGGCCTCACCTATAATCTGCACAGAGGCAACATGATATCCCCAACTCCTATTCTCAATGCTCTGACCAATGAAGGCAAGCATACCAAATGCCTTCTTCACCACCCTGTCTACCCATAATGCCATCCATTTTCAAGGAACTATGTACCTGATCCCCCTAGGTCTCCCTGTTCATCAACACTCCCCAGAGCCCTACCATTAACTGTATAAGTCTTGTCCTGGTTAGTCTTACCAAAATGCAACACTTTGCATTTATCTAAATTAAACTGCATCTGCCACTCATCTGCCCATTGGCCCAGCTGATCAAGACCCTGTTGTACTCTGAGATAACCTTCCTCACTATCCACCATTAATTTTGGTGTTGTCCGCAAACTTACTAATCATGCTTCCTATATTCTTCAAATCATTGTAGCACCCAGTAGCAATTCCTTGAGATATTAGATCAAGGCGTTATCACTTGTACACATAATTTTCATCCTGAGCACTTCTAATTTCTATTTGGGAACTTTCCCTTTAAATACTACTGAGATGACATCATAGAAATGCAAAACCAAGGGTTCAAATGAATTGATTCAGTTGGGCAGATTCTAAATGGCTCAGTTGATTTCCTGTTGGTTCAGTTAGTTTCTGTTGGTTGGAAACAGCACTCAGATTAATATTTCTACTGTTGCTCAGGCTGATTAGGAATCACTTTGTGGACTTTGGAAATATGTTTAAGGGAACAAAACTTTGAGCTGATCAGAACCATCACTTTGGCTGAGTGGCAAGTTGTGCTAATCCAGGAAACAAAGAGAAAAGGAGCAACAGTAGGCCACCCAGCACTTCGAGTTTGCTTCATCATTCATTATGATCATGGCTGATCATTCAACTCAAATACCAGTTCGTGCTTTCACCCATATCCTTTAGACCCAAGTGCTACAACTAAAAAAACTGCATACTGGAAATCTGAAACAAAAACAGAAATTGCTGAAGAAGGTCAGCAGGTCTGACAGCAGAAATTAGAGAAATCAGAGTTAACATTTTGCTTATGAAGAAGGGTTGCTGGACTGGAAATGTTAACTCTGTTATCTCTCCGCAGATGCTGCCAGACCTCTTGAGTTTTTCCAGCAATTTCTGTTTTTGCTACATTCAACTATTTCTTGAAATCATACAATATTTTAGCCTCAACTGTTTTCTGTGGTCACAAATCCCACAGGCTGAACACTCTCTGGGTGAAGAAATTTCTCCCTATCGCAGTCCAAAGTGGTTTACCCTACATGCTTAGTCTGTGACTCATGGTTTTGGATGCAACTGCCATTGGGAACATCTGGAACCAGGGGTCATAGACAAAAGATATGAGGTAAACCATTTACCCATTGGGAATATTGTTCTTGCTTCTACCATGTGTAGTGCTGTTAGAATTGCACATGAGATCTCATCTTTTTTAAGAACTTCAGCTAATACATTCCTAACAATCTCATACAATTCTAAATACAATCTCATATCGTACATCAGACCTACCATCACAGCAAGATCATTAATGGCTCTTTAATGCCAGTTGCTGAGGAGCTACAGTGGATGTTGGAGGATGGCGCAGTGCAGAAGAGCACAGCATACCCTGACAGCAGATATCCTGGCAAGAGTATGGCAGCAGCATTATGTTAACTAACTTTTTGGAAAGCTGTATTGCTTTTGGCAAGAATCAGAGTGAATGAATACAAAAGTACCAGGAAAGTCTGTATTGGCAAAATTAAAGGGCACTTACCTCTTTCCTGAATATATCATTGTTTTGTGCTATTTAATAGCTTGCATACCGTTATGACATAAGTGCCCACAAATATTTCACCACAATGCAGACCAAGTTATTCTCTGGGCAGTACTGAATTCATTAAACCCCTCCAATCAGAGAACCCATACCTCTGATCTCACTACAACTGCTGGAATTAAGACAAGGCCAGCAAATCAAAACCAGGCAAATTCCCCATGATGATTTAGGAAGATTACCAGTCAACAGAACCTTTGGCTAAGCAGGATCATTCGCTCACACAATCGGGAGGATAAATTGATAGCCTAAACCATAGCAGGGACGTGCACACTTTCAAGCAGACGGGAGTATGTTTCCATGGCAACTCCCAGAACCAACTATTCAGCAGCTGACCACAGAACTTAAAACATGTTTTAAATGGTATTGATGTGATAGGGTTTGAGGATGAAGTTGCACTGATTATTTACACAAGAACGATACCTTTTATGTTTGAATCATTCATAGCCAGTTCCACACAATCCATGAAATCTCAAGAAGCAAGTCAATCCTGAGGCAATTGCCAACATTTTTCAAATTAAGTCACATTATATCACACATCTGTGAACGGCTTTCTTACTTTGAATAAAATGATGCATTTTTAGCTTCATAGGACATTTATCATGATAGAGAAGCCAAATTCCTGGAAAGACAAATGCTGTTTTTGACAGGGATTACAAGCACAGACGTTTCAAAATATTAAAACTTTTAATTAAACATCCATTCAGGACAAAACCTTACTGTTGGGAAAGTTACCATTTCCTTTAAATTTTCTCCCTGTTTTGAGACTCACCTCCTGAAGTCAGTCTAGTGGCTCAATATTTGGTTCTTCTTCATGTTGCATGTTGGTGACTGTTCAGTGGATGACCAAAAGCCATCAGCCCTGGCCTCACAGCATCTAGAGGGCCCAAGAAAAAGAAGGGAGCATATGTCAGGTATAGACAGGATAGATCGAGTGAACCCTTAGAAGAGTGTAAAGAAAGTAGGAATATACTTAAGAGGGAAATCAGGAGGGCAAAAACGGGGACATGAGATAGCTTTGGCAAATACAATTAAGGAGAATCCAAAGGGTTTTTCACAAATACAGTAAGGACAAAAGGGTAACTAGGGAGAGAATAGGGCCCGTCAAAGATCAGCAAGGTGGCCTTTGTGTGGAGCCACAGAAAATGGGGGAGATACTAAATGAATATTTTGCATCAGTATTTACTGTGGAAAAGGATATGGAAGATATAGACTGTAGGGAAATAGATGGTGACATCTTGCAACATGTCCAGATTACAGAGGAGGAAGTGCTGGATGTCTTGAAACAGTTAAAAAAAGGGGACATGAGATAGCTTTGGCCAATAGGGTTAGGGAGAACCAAAGGGACACTACAAATGCATTAAGGGCAAAAGAGTAACTCTGGTATGGGATATGTGAATAGGACACCTTCAAAATCAACAAAGCCATCTATGTGTGGAACTGCAGGAGCTGGGCGAGATACTAAATGAGTATTTTGTGTCAGTATTTAATGTGGTGAACGCTGTCTGTATGGACTTCAGTAAGTTGTTCGATGAGGTTCCCCATGGGAGACTGGTTAGCAAGCTCAGATTGCATGGAATCCAGGAGAACTAGCCATTTGGATACAAAATTGGTTTGAATGTAGGAGACAGAGGGTAGTGGTGGAGGGTTATTTTTTGGGACTGGCGGCTTGTGACCAGTGGTGTACTGCATGGATTGGTGCTGGGTCCATTTGTCATTTATATAAATGATTTGGATGTGAATATAGGAGGTGTGGTTAGTAAGTTTGCAGATGACACCACAATTGGAGGTGTAGTGGACGGTGAAGAGAGTTACCTCAGGGTACAATGGGACCTTGATCAGATGGGCCAAATGGGCTGAGGAGTGGCAGATAGAGTTCAATTTAAATAAATGTGAGGGGTTATATTTTGGAAAGGCAAATCAGGACAGGACTTGTACATTTAATGGTCAGGTCCTGGGAAGTGTTGCCAGATAAAGAGACCTTGGAGTGCAGGTTCATAGCTCCTTGAAAGTGGAGTCGCAGGTAGATAGGATAGTGAAGAAGGTGTTTGGTATGCTTTCTTTTATTGGTCAGAGTATTGAGTACAGAGTTGGGAGGTCATGTTGCGGCTGTATAGGACATTGGTTAGGCCACTGTTGGAATATTGCGTGCAATTCTGGTCTCCTTCCTATCGGAAAGATGTTGTGAAACTTGAAAGGTTTCAGAAAAGATTTATAAGGATGCTGCCAAGGTCGGAGGATCTGAGCTACAGGGGAAGGCTGAACAAGCTGGGGCTTTTTTCCCTGGAGCATTGGAGGCTGAGGGGTGACCTTATAGAGGTTTACAAAATTATGAGGGGCCTAGATAGGATAAATAGATAAAGTATTTTCCCTGGGGTGTGGGAGTCCAGAACTAGCTGCCATAGGTTTAGGGTGAGAAAGGAAGAATATAAAAGAGACCTAAGGGGCAACTTTTTCAAGCAGAGGGTGGTACGTGTATGGAATGAGCTGCCAAAGGATGTGGTGGAGGCTTGTATAATTGCAACATTTAAGAGGCATTTGGATGGATATATGAATAGGAAGGGTTTGGAGGGATATGGGCCAGGTGCTGGCAGGTAGGACTAGATTGGGTTGGGATATCTGGTCGACATTGACGGGTTGGACCGAAGGGTTTGTTTCCATGCTATACATCTCTATGACTCTCTGACTCTAAATGGACACTTTGGCACTGCCCTCCTGACCTGTCCATCACTTTCCCATCTAACCGTTCCACATCCCCCTCCAACCTATCACCTTCTCCCTCATCTTCATCTACCTATTGCTTTCTCAGCTACCTTCCCACCAATCCCACCCACCCCACTCCACCCGTTTTACTCTCCACCCCGGCCCACAAGCCTCATTCCTGATGAAGAACTTATGCCTGAAATGTTGATTCTCCTGCTCCTTGGATGCTGCCTGACCTTCGGTGGTTTTCCAGCACCACACTCTCGACTCTGATCTCCAGCATCTGCAGTCCTCACTTTCTCAGAGCAGTCAGACGTTGCAGGGAATATTGCCTGGGATGTTCACATCTAAATGACGGAGCATCACATCATATGTTATAATACAAACTGAACCAAGTGGGGAGTACTTTAAGAAAGATGAATACGTATTTTCATCACCAGAGGAACTATGCTGTGCCAGAGAAGACTATTTTACTTCTCAATAGCCTTATGTGGTTCTGATGTGTATGCATGAAAGCTTGCACAAACATTTTCCTTTCCTCATGAAAACATAAATATTATCAGTCAACTACATGAAGGAATTTTAATGAAATGAAAAGTACTTCCAAAAACAATGGTTTCATAATGTCACATTAATTCTGCTTAACATAAATCTTGTGACTATTTTTAAAAGGCCAGTATCATATATTGATCAAGACACCATCTTTAGGTCAGGTAGAAAGAAAAGCCAGTATCATGTTATTTTTGGTCACAAAGCATTATGCGTAGAAGACACAATGAAATGAAATTTGGCCTGTAGCCAAAAAGCAAAGAGGAGAAGCAGTTGCTTTTGCTCTTCCTGCTGGCTTGAGGCCTCAACTAATAAAATAGAATGATAGAATGTTTATAGAATGGTTATAGAATTATAGAATGTTTATTGCATTTGAAGAGGCCATTTAGCTCATCATGTCTGTGCTGGTTTTCTGCAACGCCATGATACCCCCTCATACCTTTGAAAGACTTATCTCTTCAAAATAACAATCTAATTGTCTTTTGAAACCAATGGCTGAACCTACTCTCTGAGGCAGTGCATTTCTGATCCCAGCCACTCACCATGTGAAAAGATTTTGACTCAGGCTGTCATTGCCTCAGGTAAATGTTAACCAGTGAGTTGTGCACACCAGACGCACACCCTGCTGTAGCTTATTGCAATGGAGGGCAAGTACATCATGTGATGCAGATATTTATATATGTTTTTAATACTTTTTTTGTTCAATTCAGATTTTTGGATTTCGAAATAGTGACATATGGTTTATTCTATGCATCAAAGGAATCAATATTTAAACAGTTAAAATAGTTTAAAGAGTTCATGAAGGCTAGCTTTTAGAGCTAGAAGATTTTATGTTAGTAACTCAGAAGGGTTTATGATTTACAAATGTAAGCAATTCTGCATCAGGTTTCTGTTAGAAACTTCCAGACTTGTCTTTTTTTAAGCTTCAGGGAAAACATAGCTTTGAGAAAAAGAGAGACCTTTTCTTATTTTAGTTTCAGTGTTGGGTAATTCTGCAGAAACTTTCATGTATAATATTGCTCCTGAGGAAGGAAGAATAAAATTAGATTTATTAACATTAGGTTACCTTAGACTTAGGAGTTAATAATAGCCCCAGACCCAAAGTGTTCAGATACAACATTGAAGAGGTTATTCAAAGGTGACAACACTTAAGAGGCCGAGGGGTGATCCTATAGAAGTTTAGAAAATCATGAGAGGCATGGACAGGGTAAATAGACAAAGTCATTTCCGTGTGGTGGGAGAGTCCTAAGCTAGAGGGCATAGGTTTAAGTTGAGAGGGATTTAAAAGGGTGTAAGGGGCAACGTTTTCACACAGAGGGTGGTGCATGGATGGAATGAGTTGCCAAAGGAAGTAGTGGAGGCTGGTGCAATTGCAACATTTAAAAGGCATCTAGATGGGTATTTGCATAGGAAGGGTTTAGAGGGATATGGGCCAAGTGCTGGCAAATGAGACTAGATTAGTTTAGGGTATCTGGTCAACATAGATGAGTCTGGTTTGGAATAGGAATCAGGCCTTCAATTCTGTTCCACCATTCAATGGCAGGTCAGTGACCTAACATTATATGCCCACCAACACCCAATAATCCCATAATATTTTTGGTTAGCAAAGATCTTTCATCCTCCAAGCTAACATTAAAATTGACTTAGCTGCCTCCTTCAAGAGAGAGTTCCAACATCGCACTACCACGTTGAAGCATTCCTTCACTTCACTCCGAAATGTTCTGGCTACAAAGGATTTATAATCTTCGACTCCCCATCCAGCAAAGGCAACATCTCTCTGTTTGGCCTGTCAGTTCACCTTAACCTGTGATCTCCACCTAGAAGGATAAGGACATCAGTTTTTGTTTTAATTCATTCACAAGGTAAGGGCATCACTGGCTAGGCCAAAATTATTGACCAACTCTAATTTTCCAGAGGGCAATTTACCCAGATTATTGTGGGTCTAGAGTGACATACAGGGCAGACAAACCCTAAACAACATTAGTGAATCTGATGGGATTTTCCCTGACAATTGACAATGTGTTCATGTTTATCATTACTCTCTTCATTCCAACTTCTTTTTATTGAATTGAAATTCCACCATCTGCCTTGTGGGATTCGAATCTGGGATCCATGAGAACATCAGCATTAGAATTAGGCTTAGTTGTCATGCGTATTCAAATACAGGGATACAGGAATACAGTGAAAAATTTACACTATCACCATACACAACACCATCTTAGATACAAAGTACCAAGTTACCCAATCATAGGTACAACATAGAGAAAAAATTAAAAGTTCAACAAGACAGTTCTTCTCAGTATAAAGTAGTAAATAAAGAAATAAAGTTAGAAGTTTCAAAATTACAGTCCTTCTTTAGACGTGGGCCTGCAGTTGCTCCATGCCGGGCTTTCCCCACAGGGGTTTGCACTCTCCATGAGGGATCGATCGCTCCCCGTTCTGGGCTTGATCTCTCTCCTGCGCTGGGCTCGATCTCTCAATCCCACACCTCTGAGCTGCCGAATTGCAGACTGCGAGAGTTCCCCTGTGGTAGCACTCCGGGCCACCAGCAGCTCCCACAAACCAGACCTCGAAGCAGCCAGACTGACACCAACCACCAGAGTTTTGCCCAGGCATACCAGCCGCGTCTTGGCTGACTGTCAAAGTGCCCACTCCGTGCCCTCAGCTGATGTTGCTGTCTCCATGATCAAGAAAAAAAACTAAAACAACTAAAAGAAAACAATAAAGGTGAGAGTAGAAGAAAGAAAAGCAGTAGGAGCGGATGAGCTCCAGCTCAAGAGTTATACTCCATTGTCAGCTTGGATACATTACCTAGATGCTTGGATTAACAGTTCAGCAATAACAACCACTGGGCCATCACCTCCCCATGGATGCATGGGAACACCGTCAACTGGAAATTCTCCCTGTAAGCTATACATCAGACTCAATTGGAATCACCTTTCCTTCACCATCACTGGATGGAAGTCCTGGAATTACCTCCCTAACAGCACTGTTCATGCCGCTACACCATAGATGATGAGGTGCCAGTGTTGGACTGGGGTGGACAAAGTTAAAAAATACCAGGTTATAGTACAACAGGTTTATTTGGAAGTACTAGCTTTTGAAGCATTGCTCCTTCGTCTGAAACCTAGTACTCCCAAATACTCCCAAACTTTGTAGACCCCAGTCCAACATTGACATCTCCAAATCATGACTACCCTTTTAATTAGTCGGCTTTCTGGTGGAGCTATTAGCAGGTTGAGGATTTGAGTAGGAGCTCTCCTTGAAAAGCGATATAAAGCTATGATTGCATTAACAGTGAACCAAGTATTCAACAGCAGGCTCAGGGAGGAGCAACTCCTGGACTCACAAAAATAAAAATTAGAAATTTATTTGACTATTTTTCTGGATAGCTTCTCATTGTCCCTCCAACAGTGTTGTACCTAATATCATTCAGGGACCAGTATGAATGGTGTGATGGGTGTTAGAATGAGGCAAGGTTCTGCGAGTACTACTTTTGACTTGTTTCTCAGGCAAAACCCTTTGATAACAGAGAAACTCAGCAGATAAGCTTCAGGTGTAATGTTCAGCTTCTTTAGTCAGGAGAGTCAGGAGTAGTCCTCTGAGCCTCACAATGTTCTGTAAGCACCTTTATCCAGGTCGAAAAGTATGGCACTGGAGAAGCACAGCAGGTCAGGCAGCATCGGAAGAGCAGGAAAATTGATGTTTCCGGCATAAGCCCTTCACCAGGAATGTGTTGTGGCGTGGGAAGGGGGCTGAAACATAAATAGGACAGTGGAGATAGGCGTCGGGTAAAGTAGCTGTGAAGGCAATAGGTAGGTGGAGGTGGGGAGTGATGGTAATAGGTTGGAGGGAAGGGTGCAGTGGATAGATGGGAAGGAAGATGGACAGGTAGAACAGTTCAAGAGGGCGGTGTCAAGTTGGAGGGTTAGATCCAGGATGAGGTGGGGGGAGGAGATGAGAACACTGGTGCAATGGACGTTGATGCCACGTGGTTAGAGGGTTTTAAGGCAAAAATGAGGTGTTCTTTCTCCAGGCTTCAGGTGGCTTGGATTTGGCAGTCAATGAGGCCCAGGACTTGCATATCCTTGATGGATTGGGAGGGGGAGTTAAAATGGTTGGCCATAGGGCGGTGGGGTTGTTTGGTGTGTGTGTCCCAGAGATGTTCCCTGAAAAATTCCGTGAGTTGGCGTCCTGTCTCCCCAGTGTAAAGGAGACCACATCAAGAGC
Organism: Chiloscyllium plagiosum; assembly: GCF_004010195.1. Classification (NCBI taxonomy): domain Eukaryota; kingdom Metazoa; phylum Chordata; class Chondrichthyes; order Orectolobiformes; family Hemiscylliidae; genus Chiloscyllium; species Chiloscyllium plagiosum. The sequence continues at coordinate 26,870,003 of NC_057715.1, forward strand.
AATGGACATAGTAAATGAGGCATTAGGATGTGCAGGAAAATCTTTGCCGGATTTGGAAGGATCCTTTTGGGCCTTAGACAGAGGTAAGAGGGGAAGTGTGGGTATAGATTTTATACCTCTGGTGGCAGCAAGGTAATCTGCCAGGAGTGGAGAGTGGGTCCTCACTTTCTCTAGTCGCTGGCACCATTATCCCTGTCTCATATGTTTGTCTGTTTGCAGCACTTGAGTACCAGAACAGGTTTGAATAGTAATCACTGTGACCCCACCCGATCCCAAAGCCCCAAACAACCACCCCTTCCCCCCATTTCACCGGTCACCCACTTATTTGCAACAGCTGGTTGTCTGTTTTTCAGGCATGAAATAGGCAGCTTAACAGTTCTTTCACACAGCAATATCCCTGTGGTGTAGTGATGCAATTTGATGCAAATTGCATTGAGGACCAAGCAGAGTGAAACTGTACTGGGTTTCCCTAGAAGCTTGCAGCATAATAGTGATGTTCCTACAGCATATGCCTTCATTAGAGTGCTCATAGAGTCATAGAGATGTACAGCATGGAAACAGACCCCTCGGTCCAACCATCCATGCCAACCAGATATCCCAACCCAATCTAGTCCCACCTGCCAGCACCCGGTCCATATCCCTCCAGACCCTTCCTATTCATATACCCATCCAAATGCCTCTTAAATGTTGCAATTGTACCAACCTCCACCGCTTCCTCTGGCAGTTCATTCCATACCCGTACCACCCTCTGCGCGAAAACGTTGCCCCTTGGATCTCCTTTATATCTTTCCCCTCTCACCCTAAACCTATGCCCTCTAGTTCTGGACTCCCCCACCTAGGGAAAAGACTTTGTCTATTTACCATATCCATGCCCCTTATAATTTTGTAAACCTCTATAAGGTCACCCCTCAGCCTCCGACGCTCCAGGGAAAACAGCCCCAGCCTGTTTAGCCTCTCCCTATAGCTCAAATCCTCCAACCCTGGCAACATCCTTGTAAATCTTTTCTGAACCCTTTCAAGTTTAACAACATTTTTCTGATAGGAAGGAAACCAGAATTGCACGCAATATTCCAACAGTGGCCTAACCAATATCCGGTACATGACCTTCCAACTCTTGTACTCAATATTCTGACTAATAAAGGAAAGCATACCAAAGGCCTTCTTCAATATCCTATCTACTTGTGACTCCACTTTCAAGGAGCTATGAATGTGCAGTCTCTTTGTTCAGCAACACTCCCTCGGACCTTACCATTAAATGTATAGGTCCTGCTAAGATTTGCTTTCCCAAAATACAGCACCTCGCATTTATTTGAATTAAACTCCATCTGCCACTTCTCAGCCCATTGGCCCATCTGGTCAAGATCCCGTTGTAATCTGAGGTAACCCCCTTCACTGTCCACTACACCTCCAATTTTGGTGTTATCTGCAAACTTACTAACTGTGCATCTTATGCTCGTATCCAAATTATTTATGTAAATGACAAAAGGTAGAGGACCCAGCACCGATCCTTGTGGCACTCCACTGGTCACAGGCCTCCAGTCTGAAAAACAATCCTCCATCACCACCCTCTGTCTTCTACCTTTGAGCCAGTTCTGTATCCAAATGGCAAGTTCTCCCTGTATTCCAAGAGATCTAACCTTGTAAATCAGTCTCCCATGGGGAACCTTGTCAAACACCTTACTGAAGTCCATATAGATCACATCTACTGCTCTCCACTCATCAATCCTCTTTGTTACTTCTTCAAAAGACACAATCAAGTTTGTGAGCCATGATTTCCCACGCACAAAGCCATGTTGACTATCCCTAATCAGTCCATGCCTTTCCAAATACAAGTACATCCTGTCCCTCAGGATTCCTTCCAACAACTTGCCCACCACTGACATCAGGCTCACTGGTCTATCATTCCCTGGCTTGTCCTTACTACCCTTCTTAAACAGTGGCAGCACATTTGCCAACCTCCAGTCTTCTGACACCTCACCTGTGACTATCGATGATACAAATATCTCAGCAAGAGGCCCAGGAATCACTTCTCTAGCTTCCCACAGAGTTCTTGGGTATACTTGATCAGGTCCTGGGGATTTACCCACCTTTAGCCATTTCAAGACATCCAGCACTTCCTCCTCTGTAATCTTGACATTTTGCAAGGTGTCACCATCTATTTCTCTACAGTCTATATCTTCCATATCCTTTTCCACAGTAAATACTGATGCAAAATACTCATTTAGTATCTCCCCCATTTTCTGTGGCTCCACACAAAGGTCACCTTGCTGATCTTTGAGGGGCCCTATTCTCTCCCTAGTTACCCTTTGTCCTTACTGTATTTGTGAAAAACCCTTTGGATTCTCCTTAATTGTATTTGCCAAAGCTATCTCATGTCCCCTTTTTGCCCTCCTGATTTCTCTCTTACTTCCTACTTCCTACTTCCTTTATACTTTTCTAAGGATTCACTCAATCCATCCTCTCTGTAATTGACATATGCTCCCTTCTTTTTCTTAACCAAACCCTCAATTTCTTTAGTCATCCAGCATTCCCTATACCTACCAGCCTTTACTTTCACCCTGACAGGAATATACTTTTTCGGGATTCCCGTTATCTCATTTCTGAAGGCTTCCCATTTTCCAGTCATCCCTTTACCTGCGAACATAAGCCCCCAATCAGCTTTCAAAAGAGGACACTGGTGCAATGGACGTTGATGCCACGTGGTTAGAGGGTTCCAAGGCAAAAATGAGGTGTTCTTACTCCAGGCTTCAGGTGGCTTGGATTTGGCAGTCAATGAGGCCCAGGACTTTCATGCCCTTGGTGGATTGGGAGGGGGAGTTAAAATGGTTGGCCATAGGGTGGTGGGGTTGTTTGGTGTGTGTCCCACAGATGTTCCCTGAAACATTCCGTGAGTTGGCGTCCTGTCTCCCCAGTGTAAAGGAGACCACATCAAGAGCAATGGACATAGTAACTGAGGCATTTGGATGTGCAGGAAAATCTTTGCCGGATTTGGAAGGATCCTTTTGGGCCTTAGACAGAGGTAAGAGGGGAGGTGTGGGTATAGATTTTATACCTCTGGTGGCAGCAAGGTAATCTGCCAGGAGTGGAGGATGGGTCCTCACTTTCTCCTAGTCGCTGGCACCATTATCCCTGTCTCATATGTTTGTCTGTTTGCAGCACTTGAGTACCACACCAGAACAGGTTTGAATAGTAACCACTGTGACCCCACCCAATCCCAAAGCCCCAAACAACCACCCCTTCCCCCCATTTCACCGGTCACCCACTTATTTGCAATAGCTGGGTGTCTGTTTTTCAGGCATGAAATAGGCAACTTTACAGTTCTTTCACACAGCAATATCCTTGTGGTGTAGTGATGCATCTTGATGCAAATTGCATTGAGGACCAAGCAGAGTGAAACTGTACTGGGTTTCCCTAGAAGCTTGCAGCATAATAGTGATGTTCCTACAGCATATGCCTTCATTAGAGTGCTGATGTTAGAAAAGCAATGGCTTAAGCAATTAATGTCATTATATATTCAACACTTTAATCTCCTAGGACCTCTCTCATCACTCTCTAAATGAGAATCATGAATTTTCTGAATTAACTCCCATTTTGTCACTTCTATGAATGAAACAGAGAAATAATGGTCCTGGAGATATGACACTTAAGTAATTTATTGACTTTAAAATACATTCCCTGATTGCATTTAAATGATGCTTGCATGAACCACTAAGTTGTCTTAAACTAGCATCATGTCATTAAAAACAACTTATTCACTTTTATTTCATATATTTTTAAACAAGGACCTAGACCCTATGGTCTCTGAATTGTTGGAGACTGGAATGTTGACCAGAGATGCGCATCTGGCTCCCACAAAATTCCCAACACACTGACTTTGTGGGAATTGTCTCAGACATTTGAACTTCCACTGGGCTACTCTACCCTAAAACCCTCAAAGTCTCTCAATTAGAATCAGATTTTCAGACAATTGTACAGTTCCTACTTGAGTAATTACTCAAGAAATGAAGGATAGACCACCATCCTAATCCTCTGACCCTCCAACTCCCGCTTAATCTGACTAACACCCCATCAACCGACTCCAACACTCAACTCTCCCCTGACTCCCTAACTCCCAGCAGAAGACTTCCCACAACAACACTATTCCCCCCTCAGACACCCCCAGCTGATTGATTAACACCTCGTCACACAACACCCCCCAGCACAAACCCGCCCCACCCACCTTAATATGTCCATAACAATCTGAATCCCTCTGATACTGCCTTACCACATAAGTCCTTATTCCCCGACCCAATCTCTCCCTGATCAATCACCTCACCTCATCCACTTCACCTATCTAGCACCCTACTCACATACCACCCTACCATATTACCCAACACCTACTTAACTCACCCTTCCTACTTACCTCAGCGCCCCACCAAGTACTCCTTATCAATTATGTCACCCATCCTAATCTCTTATTCACCCACACTCCTTTATGAGCACACTGAAAAGTTGGCACAAATATTTTCAGTATGTTAGTGAATAGCAGCAGCTAGTGCCAAAAAATGAGATAATGACATGTTTTCACCAATAATCAAGGAAGAACTTCAATTGTAGAAATTGCATTTGCGAAGAGACCAGCAGCAGAAGTAGGAGAAACTTGGAGAAAAGTAGGAGTTGCCTTTTATTGTGTAAGCAGTGACTGTTGCTAATCAGCTATTTTGTAAATTTGCTTATTGAGCAGATTTCTCTAACATAAATTAATGTCAATAAAGACAATTAAAGAATAAATTTATATACAAATGACAATTAATCCATAGCTGATAAAACCAGGCATAAACAGGGTTGGAGTGTGCAACTAAATTCTCTCAAAGAATATCAGACCCTAAAGACATGAAGATGTAGAACTGTGAGATAATGCTGTCTCCAGTTTTTGCCTCATATTTTGATTAGAATATTCTGTACCTGATTGGCATCTATGTTTAGTGGATGAACTATTCTAACAAAACATGCCTCATTTTTGCTCAAGATTAGAAATGGCTTAAAATTGTTGGAGCTTCAACGTGCTTCAGCCCCAGGTTATTTGGCTCAATTTTTAATTGTCAAAATGAAGGTGTTCTGAGAGATGACAGTTGCTATTTTTAGCTGTTAATCTTAGCAGGATTAAGAAGGGAAGAATCTGATAAACCCAGAACATCTTTTTCATTTTAGCTCAAATTTTAAATCTTGAAATAAATGGATGCGGGACACTTTATTTATAAATTAACCATAGACCTAACAAACAGTCTATCAAACTATATACCCTCAGGTATTTTGGTGCATTTTGCAGTTGAGAGTAGGAATTAAGGGTCTCTAAATTAGAACAGATTAGTTAAAATCAACTTCAACAATTATCATTTAAAAGATGAAATTTAGTAAAGCCTTTGACAAGGTTCTGCATGATAGACTGGTTAGTAAAGTTAGATCACATGTGATTCAGGGAGAGCTTGTCAATTGGATACAAAATTCGCTTGTTGGTAGGATGTAGAAGTTGGTAGTGAAGGGTAGTTTTTCAGACTGGGGTCCTGTGACCAGTGGTGTTCCACAGGGAGTTGTGCTTGGTCCAAGGTTGTTTATCATTTATATAAATGATTTGGATGAGAATATAGGAAGCATATTAGTAAGCTTGTGGATGACACCAACATTGGTGGTATATTATACATACAACAATCTGAGATATATATTGTGCAGCTGAGGCAACATTCCTCTGACCTACTTCAAAACAATGCTTTCTGGGAAACAGAACCTTCAACAGTGCAAATCTCCATCAGTACTGCATTGTCAGCTTTGATTCTATGAAATAGAATTTATACGCACAGCTCACAATTGAGAATGTTACCATCTGAGCCTTAGCAGACACACCCGTGGATTGTGACAGGAATCCCAGTCTATTTTATCAACTAGAAATCATTACCATTTCACCATCCAATCACTTCCAGTCTGCTAAGATCAGCGACTTCAAGAAATGTAGGAGGTAAGCGGGAACATGTAGGAACTTCATATTTGGCTGAAACAATGACAGGTTGTGCAGGGGGGGGCAAGGTGCAGTGGCTTAGGAAGGTAGGAGGATGAGTGGGAGACCTTTTTTCTGGCTCTCAAAGATATTTATTTTTATACCTCTTACACATGTACGATGGGATCTCTGCTAGGTTTCCACCAGAATGGAAATATTGTGGAAGACAATCAGCTCAGAAGGCATTTAAGATTGCATTGGAGATCCATCGATATTATAAAATGCTATTTATCTTTTCTCATGAGTCAAGTGAATGCCTCAATTGCTGATGAAAAACGTGGCAAGAAACAATTGAGGAATGAGAAACGCGTGGCAACTGCACCAGCCAGACTTTAACTCCCATTTTTTCAGATTTTGAGTAGGCAGAGGGAATTAAATTTCTGACCATAATTTCAGAATCTCCCAAAATTTCAAAAATCCCAGTGCTGCAATTTGAAATTCAAGCAATAGTACAAATTACAATTCATATCCAAATTAAGGTTTTCTGCATACAGACGTAATTTAAGTGTTGACACAAAAAGAAAGGAAATGCAAATATTGGAATTCTGAAATAATACTGTAAATATGCAACAGGTCCATCAGTACATATTATTGAAGGGGCAGAGATTTTGAGAACTCAAAGTTAATATTGCTACCCAATCTAACCACTTGAAATATTGACCACTTCCAATGTACATAAAAATCTAAAATAAATTTATCACTTCAATTCTTGATTGACTGGTTGCATGCTTCTATATTTGCTATATCATATTGCATAGATGTAGTTTGGGCACAAAAACAGACCATTTTCCCTAACTGGCACCATTGGTATTTATGTTCTTCACAAAACTCTTCTCAATCTGCTTTCCCTATTACACTAAATGGAAGATTGCATAAAACATCTCAAAATTAATCAGTCTGATGCTTGAAAGAGAATCAAAGCTAAATAGCTTTGGGGTGAGAATGATCAGATTTCCAAATTTGTGTACATTTTTTCTGTGTTAAGTTCAGAAGCAGTAGTTGGTTGAGATGTCATGAGCAAGGCAATGAAGGCATTCATGAGTTTGTTGGATTTTGAAATATTCTGCACTATTAAACCATATGATTCCAAAGGAAACAGCATGCGGTTTATTTATATGAACGTTGCAATATATTTTCCATAGACTGAGTCCAAGCTAAGCTCTTGAGACATTAGTCACTTTCACTCTTTGCATGCAACTTTGCACTCTGTAAGCACCTTGCAAATTTTAGCTGGAAACATTGATTTGTCAGTTATGATTTGTCAGGGTCACTGTAAACAGAATCATTGCCTCCAATCAAAACATTCCCAGATCACTGCTTTACCAGATGTTTCTTCTTGAACTCTCGGCCCACAGTGCAAATATTTCCACTTGTCCATCTTAAATGACTTCACACAATGCCTCCTGCCATCCCAATGGGTTTTCCTCACAGTAAGTATTATTTTGATTGGGAATAGAATTTGTTGAAGTCAATATGTTATAGTTTACCTGACTCATAATGGCATTTATACTGCTTCCTTGAATTATGCTTACTTAGGTGGAAGACCATTACTGTCAGCTTATAACCCACATCCTTTGCATTACCTCCCTTCAGTTAGGAGCTACTGAGCACATGAAGTGTGTGGTAAGACTATATAAAATATTAACTTAATGTAAAGCCATACAGTAAAATACCTTGAACACATGATCAAGCTTTTAACTTATTCTTGTAAATACAGTTTTACTTACTATACTTTGCATTTATGCCTGTCAACACAGAAATCCATATAAGTGGTTCAAACTTCATTTCCACATAGGGAAAAGAAAAACAGAAAAAGGTAAATCAATTAAATTACTTGTTATATTGATTGAAAATATTTTCAGTAGCCAACTGGTCAACTGTGGTTTGACATTGGGCTCTTGCTTCTGAGTCAGAGGCCTGTGGGTTAAAATCTCACTCCAATAAATCCTACAGTGCCTTTTATGTTTCACAGGATGCTATCAAAGATGGAAGCACATAAGGTCAATGATTAAAAGCTTGCTGGAATTGGTAGACTTTAAAGGATTTAAAAGAAGTGGTAAGTTGTAGAGATAGAATTCCAGAACTTATTGAAGTGTTATGATACAATAACTGATTCTTTTCAGTTATCGCGATTGAAACTTATGGTAACTCCTGTAACATAAGAATGAGATGTGAGTCATGCTGTACTGAAGGCTTCACAATGCTTTCTGGCATTTACATACTTACATATTCTCACAGGCGCTTGAGTATCTGCGCTCAAGTTAACTATTTCAAAAGAAATATAACACGCTTCCCTCAGCATATCATGCTGCGAGAGATTTGGAGGCGCCGGTGTTGGAATGGGGTGGACAGTTAAAAATCACACATCACCATGTTATAGTCCAACAGGTTTACTTGGAAGCATTAGCTTTCGAAGCGCTGCCTCTGATGACTATAACCTGGTGACATGCTGCAAAAGGGCACAGCTCAGTAAGGGGGAGACTCAGAATTTTACGTCATTAGCTCACATACCATGATGTGATGAAATCATGAGCTTTTCCCTGAAAGATATATTACATATCTGCTGGAAGGCTTGACAAAGACTCAAGATCTAGGTATGTAAGAGCATAACTTCCATTTGTGGAGTGAGTAAAACCAGGGATACTCAAGGTGTCAAATTGGAGAAGCATAGCATCTTTAAAACCTTTGTAGGATTGACAGGAGGGAACAGAAAAGTAGAGAGGTGAGACCATGAACAAAACTGTCATTTCTGAGGCTAAGTGTTGTGGCGGGCCTGAAAGGTCAGTGCAATTCTGCTTGAGGACAGGTTAAGGTTTTCTGCATGATTATGTGAATGAGCAATCATAAAGAATAGGAGCAGAAGTTCATGAACCTGCTCCATCATTCAAAAGATCATGCTGATATGATTATGTTTCAGACCCCTCATTCCCATTTACTCCCTCTTAAATTTTTATTATCTTGTTCAAGAAGAATTCCACCAGCTCTGTCTTAAAAAGATTCAAGGACCCACCTCTACCTTCTTCTGAGGCAGAGGGTTCCAATGTCACACAACCCTCTGACAGGAAACAGCTGTCCTGAAAGTGTCCCCTAGCTATAAAGTCATAGAGATGTACAGAATGGAAACAGATCCTTTAGTTCAACTCATCCATCCCAACCAGATATCCCAACCTAATCTAGTTCCATTTGCCAGCACTTGACCCATATCCCTCTAAACCCTTCCTATTCATATACCCATCCACATGCCTTTTAAACGCTGTAATTGTACCAGCCTCCACCACTTCCTCTGGCAGCTCGTTCCATACATGCACCACCCTCTGCGTGAAAAAAGTTGGCCCTTAGGTCCCTTTTAAATTTTCCCCTCTCATCCTAAACCTATGCCCTCTCATTCTGGAATACCCTCTCCCCCACCCCAGGAAAAAGACTTTGCCTATTTATCCTATCCCTGCCCCTCATGATTTTATAAACCTTTATGGGATCACCCCTCTGCTCCAACACTCCAGGCAAAGTATCCCCAACCTATTTTGCCTCTCCCTATGGCTCAAACCCTCCAACCCTGGCAACATTGTTGGAAATATTTTCTGATCCCTTTCAAGTTTCACAACATCCTTCCTATAGGTGGGAGACCAGAATTGCACATAGTATTCCAAAAGTGGCCTAACCTATGTCTTGTACGGCCGCAACATGATCTCCCAAATCCTGTACTCAATGCTCTGACCAATAAAGGAAAGCATGCCAAACGCCTTCTTCACTATCCTATCTACCTGCAACTCCACTTTCAAGGAACTATGAACCTGAACTCTACAGTCTCTTTGTTCAGCAACCCTTCCCAGGACTTTACCATGGTGCTGTAATTTGGGAAAGCAAATCTTAGCAGGACTTATACACTTAATGGTAAGGTCTGAGGGAGTGTTGCTGAACAAAGAGACCTTGGAGTGCAGGTTCATAGCTCCTTGAAAGTGGAGTCACAGGTAGATAGGATAGTGAAAAAGGCATTTGGCATGCGTTTCTTTATTGGTCAGATTATTGAGTACAGGAGTTGGAAGGTCATGTTGCGGCTGTACAGGACATTGGTTAGGCCACTGTTGGAATATTGCATGCAATTCTGGTCTCCTTCCTATCGGAAAGATGTTGCAAACAAGACAACACTGTCATGCACTAGTCTCATCTGGGAGGAGGAAATCCTTTGGAAGTGGGAATGTAAACCTCATGGTTATGTTGTATCAATCCTTCAGCATGGTGTATCATCTCAACATCTCCATAATAAATACATGCTCCTTGCAAACAAAAGTTTTTTTTGCTAGAAGCATAAGCCCCAGGTTTACAAACGGAACTCAATCTATATATTCTGACCATCATCTGAACAGAAGTTGATTGGTGCAAAGGAAACAAAGAAATGCACAGAAGCTGAGTAATGTGACGTTTAATTTTATAAAACGAGCAATAAGGCTTATGCATCATGACTGGCTATGACTTCTGAGTGTCCACAAAAGTTCATGTAAAATCTTTAGTTCTCAACTCTGTACACCTTCAATTTCTCGCAGGCCTATCTATTTCATCACAAATTTGCCTAACCTTCTTAGCATCAGCATTAGCTCCGTCAGCATTTCCATCAGAGTCCCTTCTTCCTCAACTGATGAGATATATCATTAGTCCATTTCCCCCTTCCTCAAAGTTTTTAACCTGCTATTGACTCAGATTGTGCATTGTGCAGCAAATGATTGTTATCCTGAATATCTTGTCCTTCAAATACTGGAATGCCCTCTCTGAGTCAAGGCAAAGGAGGCATATCTTCAGAAGAGCAATTCTCTGTCAAATTATGACCATCATAGGTGTATGAGCAGCATTGTAGTTGTTCATTATCAGTCTGAGGGTTTCATTTTTGGATGATTAGTCATGTCATCTGGTTATATCCTTGTTATCTCCAAGGTAGACATGGGGATGATATAGGGAGGGATGGGAGGGAAAATGTCAAGGAATGTGAAAGTTGTGCGGACTACAAGCACCGTCCCTGGATGAATTGCATGAACCTGCATGAATTGTTGACTGTGGTCACGAATAAGCTGGTCATTGAGGGAGTGAAATTCCTTCCTGTTCAGGAATATGGCTGGATGATGCCAGGAAGCCCTAAGTGCCACATACAATAATCCCTTGTACTGGAGGAAACCCAGTGATACTTACAAATCTGACCACTCGGGTATCTTGGCTGTCCATGGTGAACTGGCCAAACTCTATTGCCTTCATGTAAAAGGCATCAGCAAGATCAAGAATGCACTTATGGGTTGTCAATTGGGACATGCCACACATTTGTCTCCAGTTGAGGTTTGAAAGGAGCCCATGTCAAAGAGGTTTAATGCTGCAGTGACCCTCAGCTCCACAGGAACAGCGCTGCCTTCAAAGGTGCCCAACAGATCTCCCAGCAGGATGGGGCTCCAAAGTGATTTCGGACAACAGTGAATGAGCCTGGAAAATTCCACCCAATAAACTGATTTGATAACAAGAACAGGAATTTTAAAGTCAGTGTTGAGAGGTATTGCAACTCAGCAAGCACTGGGATGATGAGTCAATAGAACTTGATGAAATTTAGGAAGTGAGCAGTAGAGTTTTGGGCACATTTAGTTTCTATAAGTTGGAAGATATGAAGCTGGTCTGGAGAGCATAGGAATTCTAAATATTACAAAGACACAGATGAGAGCTTCAACATCAGATGAGTTGAGGCAGGCTGGCATTGGGTACAGTTACAGATAGTAAGATAGATAGTCTTACTGATTTATGAATTTGTTATCAGAGGATTATTTCAGGAATGACAGCAAGGTTGCAATCATTCATAAGTTGATTCAGACTGATACAATAGAGAAAAATTGACTCAATAGTTGTTCAATCATCTTCCATTAAACCACACCCAACAAAATAATGTATGGTTATTATCACATTGGTGCTTGTCAAATTGTGCTGGGAGTGAATTGCCAGCTTTGGTTTCCATATTACAGAAGTGACTGCACTCTAACAGTGCTTAACCAGCATTTTGCAAAATCCAAACATCATGGATGACATTGGATAAAATTTGATTCTGCCACCAATAGTATTGCATCCACCTAGGGAGGGGTTGATCATTGTCATGATACTCTGTAAAATGTGAACTAATATAAGGGCTAGCCTTTGATTTCATATACAATTGTGTAATTGTAATGTCCCCACAAGCTCAGATAACAATACAATCTCTCTGCAGTATTATGATTTTACCTGTCTCTCTAATGAGATAATTTTTCAAGCTTCAATGATAATCCTAGCTTCATATAATTGAATGATTATACAGTTCTGTTGTTAGCCAATAGTTATATTTATATCCTGTTTGACTTCAATTCTTAAAATTAAAGCATGAAACAAGTACTCAAATTTTGAACTATATTAATCTAAACTTCATGTGTTATGGCCATCTTGGTCACTGGAATTAATAAAGTTTTGACTTGGTTCAATGCATGAAGCAGCTTTTTTAAGGTCAATGTAAATTGTAAGTTAACAACTGTCTCAGATACCTCAAACATTGTCAAACTGATGCCTCAAGCAAGCGTCTTTCATTGCTTGGTTATACTATTAAATAGTTTATCAAATGAAATGTACGAACATACTTCAAACAAAAAAAAGTGAATGGTGGATAAAATAACTCCACAGAGGCCAGTATCCCATCACCAAGTCACCCTTTATTTACACATACATAGTCCTTGACACTAGTCTGACTTCCTCAGAGTGAACAGAACCTTTGACACGCCTGTTTATATCTGTCAGCCAGGGGTCCCTGATTGAACCAGGTTAACAGCCCCAGTTAGGGAACTCATATTTGATGATGTCCACCTGGCTGACCTTGTTCCAATCACTACAGTGGAAACAGTTTATAGCTTGACGTACATAGCATGAGGGAGTGACAAGATAGCTAACTCAAAAAAATGGTTTCTCCCAACTCCTAAACAAACTGGTCTACTTACCTGAAGAGAATGTTTGGATGTAAACTGACCTTTATGAGCCAGAAGGTTTGCTTGCAATCAATTATATATTAACTAAAGTACCTTCAATCAACAAAGTGACATAGAAAGAAAAAGACAAAAAGGAAAAGTTTTTTTGGAGGAGGCGAGTCTCACACCAGATTATTTGAAATTAATATACTGCATTACAAGAAAATTATTTAACTTAAGCATTGGATTGTATTCTGTCCATGAAATTACCTGTAAGTGTATTTTCTGTCGGAAAACATAGTCCTGATCTGCAGTTAATCCAGGTTACCAGAGCCAGCAGGGTCAGTTGAAGGTTACAGCTCCAAGAATCTATTTGCAATTATACCTTCTATTTCATTTTCAATAATTATTTGGCCTATTATGTGTTCACAGGGCATTTTAGTAACTGTCAATTAAAACCTGCCTTTTTCTCACTGTTATTCAATAATAAAAAGTTTATCAGATTGCAAATCCTCAGGATATTGCAAATGGAACTTAAACTGTGGCAATTTTAATGCAAAATAACAACATTTTGCAATATATTCTTCAAAGTTAAAGCATCTGGCTTTTATTTACCTGTGTATGTTGGGAACCAAAAAAATGGACAAAAAAGCAGAGACAAGTGCAGTACCAATACTCAAGTTCTAAGGGAAGTTCTGAATGAACTGCTTGATTTTAAAAAAATCATTTTTTATCAACGTTGCTACGTAAATGCATCAACTGCTATTAGTCAAAAGGGAAGAATCAAATAAGAAACAATGAAGCTAAATATTTGTATATTTCTTTGTTTTGCTGACAGAAATTATATTCCAAACAAATATGTAGAAAATCAGCTGTAAATTTTGGCCCTGTATTCCTGCATTTCTAAATTTCCTTGAATCTTTCTCCATCCCAAATATGCTCCTTATCCAGTGCAGCTACAGGTCGTTCTGCTATAACTTGTGTTTTGTTAATGTGAATTCACTATAACACGATTGATATATTGAGGACACTGTTTCTAATGTTTGTCGGTGGCACGGTGACACGGTGTTTAGCACTGCTGCCTCACAGCGCCAGAGACCCGGGTTCAATTCCCGCCTCAGGTGACTGACTGTGTGGAGCTTGCACGTTCTCCCCGTGTCTGCGTGGGTTTCCTCCGGGTGCTCCGGTTTCCTCCCACAGTCCAAAGATGTGCAGGGTCAGGTGAATTGGCCATACTAAATTGCCCATAGTGTTAGGTAAGGGGTAAATGTAGGGCTATGGGTGGGTTTCGCTTCGGCGGGTCTGTGTGGACTTGTTGGGCCGAAGGGCCTGTTTCCACACTGTAATCTAATCTAATGCTCGAGCTTTTAAAGTGTGTATTAGTTATAATGCGATTCCTGTCCCCTCAGTTTTGTTGGTGCTGCTATTACGCAATTTCCTTATAACATGGGTTGCATGAGAATGGAAATACCACGTTATAGCAGAACTGACTGCATCTGTAACATTATTCCTCTACTGTGCAGCTGTTTCTGTTGTATTTGATCATTTATTAGGCAACCTGAGGTCAGTTGTATATGTCGAACAATGCACAATGTATGTTGAATGGAATGTAGCATATGTAAATATTTCCTGGTGAAGATGCAGCTGAATATATTGTGAAGCAGCTCAAGATGAACACAGAGTTGTTCATCATCCACATATATATCAGGTGTTAAAATAATTGTTTTTCTGTGTGTTCCTCTTAGAATTTTTCGAGAGTTACCTTTTTCTTGATTTTCAGGGATTACTTTTGTTTCTCAGGGACTCCATTTTCTTTCTCAATGCCTCCTTTATCAGACAATGCAATCTTGTAACAATATTACCGATATAGTTGCGCAGACATATAGTTGGACTTTCACAGAAGCAGAATTAGAAGAATTCAGTAATATATACTCCAATAAATTTAAAGCCACGACATATAAGGAAAACGATAATTTCAAGAGCCACTACATTCAAATTGGTTAAAGATAACAGGCATAAGTTAGCAACAAATGCTTTCTTAATTAAAAACAAACCTAACTCACAGCTATACACAAAAAGCCATAATCATAAACATGCTGTCTGCGGACTGGAAAGGTCACAGCTAAAGGTTGCATGTTTGCCTCTAACATAGTCACCGTGAAATAACTGCATAGAGGCAGGTAACCCGTCACCAAGTCACCCTTTATTTACTTGTGCACAGCACACTGGCTGGGGCCAGCCAGCTCAGAGTCAGTCATTTGAACTGAGGAGATTCTAATCTTCTGGTTATTTTTTTCCTGCTTATGTAATCTTCTAGTCTTTTTTTTCTTTTTCAGTCCCCTGACCTGAGGAGATTCTAAATCTCCTTTTTTTAAAAAAAAATCTCCTTTTTTCTTTCTTTTTCCTTACTCCCAGACTACCACCTAACTGAGGCAGTGCTTATTTTTTCCCCAGCACCCATGTTGTGTGTGTGTGTGCAGGTGTGAGACACAGTGAGAGACAAAAGGTGCATGAATCTTTATTCAGTTTCCACCACCAGGAAGAAAGGAAACATCCAAGTGGCCAGTGACAAGCAGTGCCCTTCACATCAAAGGGCAATGCTGTGTGATCAAACAGTGTTGGAGAGGGCAGGGGTTAAATCAAATAGAATTGGACAGGGAAATAATACACTCCACTCCCTGCGGTGCCCACCTCTCCCTGAACAACTCCAGGGTATTGGTGGACACTGCGTGCTCTTTCTCCAGAGACACCCGGGCTCGGACGTAGCCACGGAAGAGGTGCACCTTTTTGGGTTTTTTTTCCTTTTTTTTCTCAGCACCAGCTTTCAAAGTGAACAGCACCTTTGACACTTGTGTATTTCTTTTAATTACCCCCACACTACTGCCTAACTGTGGCAGTGCTTATTTTTACCCCAACACCCATGTTGTGTGTGTGCAGGTGTGAGACACAGTGAAAGATACAATGTGCACCAATCTTTTTCAGTTTCCACCACCAGGAAGAAAGGAAACACCTGAGAGGCCAGTGACAAGCAGTGCCCTTCACATCAAAGGGCAATGCCGTGTGATCAAGCAGTGTAGGAGAGGGCAGGGATTAAATCAAAATAGAGTTGGAGGGGGAAATGATGCACTCCACTCCTTGCGGTGCCCACCTCTCCCCGAACAACTCCAGGGTGTTGGTGGACACCACGTGTTCTTTCTCCAGAGACACCCGAGCTCGGACGTAGCCACGGAAGAGGGGTATCTTCTGGTTATATCGGTCCTGATTGGCTGAGATTAACAACACCAATCATGACCCCGTAGTCATTGAGGTCAAGCTGGCTCCAATCATTACACACTGCAACTCAAATAGTTCACAGCACGTAAGCTCTGTTGAGGTGTGATAATACATAAACATGCACTTTTCTGAAATAAAGGTTCTCAATAATAATTTTGTCCAATTAACGGTATTCATTACAATAATAATCCTCATACAAATCTGTACACCATTCCTTTATTCAAAAATTTGCAACTGAACTTCGCTCATCTTTGCTGCTCTATATTCTTTCATTTTGCTGCTAGTCTCCCTATTTGCAGTTTTACTTTGCCCCTAGACTCCAGCCTCACTGCCTGGACCCTGGCTTCACCTTCCCCCACACTCCTCTCCCCACCATCCAGCTCTGCTCCGACCTCAGCAGACCTGCTCTCTGTTGCCTGTCACATTCTTGCTGCTCCTTCAACCCCGCACTGCTTCCCTCCTGTACTTGCTGTGGAAAGGTTCATCATGTGTATATTAGCAGCAAACAAGTGAGGGATTAAGCCTGAGATTGGTGGGGTTGCTCCTCACAGATCCCAAGTATTCCAGCTCCGGGGATAGGTGACTAGCCATTGAGTGGTTGGCCATTTTCATGAATGAATCTACCCATGAGCCCTTTCATTTTGAGCATTGTTACATGTAGAAATTAGCTTCATAGAGCTGGAGTAGAGATACAAGCAAAGAAATGGGCAGACAATGCTGTCTACTGCATTCTATCTGGTACTCTTTAATTCTATTGCTAACTCTATTCTGTTTTCTCTTTCCAAATCTTTTGTCTGATTCTCTGAACTTCTTTCTCTTCTATTCCCTTGCCCTTGCCCTGCTCACTGTTCTTCGGTAGGTTCTTGTCAGGTTGGTGATGGGGTGTGGGTCTCATTAGCTGCTTGGAGATCTAACAAGAGACCTGCACTAACTCCTTAAGGCAAAGACCATATAATCAAATGCCAATCAGGTATAAGCAATGCAACTAGCAGCCTTTCTATGGAAATTAAGATTCCAGGGCTTGGAAGTCCTGCTCGGAGAAAGCTGTTGGCCAATCTCAGGCTGGTGGGTCTTATCATGCTTACACCACAAGGGGTCAGTGCTGCTGCCAGACAGAAATCAGGCTAGTACAGCAACAAAGCTTTAAGCTTGGGGACCTTTAAGAAGGTGATGTTGGTGGGGGTGGTAGTGTCTACGATTGAAAGTCACAAGGAGAAGGGTTTGGAATCAAGAACAAGGGTGACTCTCAGTTGACATAGCACTGTACCTCACCACCCCTCCCTGCTACACCTGACAAGCTCTGTGGTCAGTTTGACCTGCAGTGCATGTACAGGACCACTTGAGTTGGGTTAATCCCTGCACTGGCATACTCTGTCGACTTAAATAGTTTTAAATCTTGGCCAACATTAATTAAAACCAAGCATCTTGAAGCTTCTTGAAGGCTATGCTTTGGATTAGATAGGCATCGAGAAAGGCATCAAAAGGCTGAGGGCATTACCCTAGTGAATTCCTGCAGTGATGAACCAAGAAATCAGCGCTCCTGCTTTTTGTACATTCTTGATTTCAATTGTTTCACCTTTAATGTCCATCTCTTCAGTTGCCGAGCCTAAGCTTGGGAAATCTCTCTCTACACCTCCCTGCCCCCTACTTAACTTTTCACCTTTAAGCCATTCCTTAAAACCTGTCCCTTTGATTAAAATTTTGGTCTTCTGGCATAACATCTGCTGAAGTGATTCAGTATTGCATTTTGTCTTTGTGATAGTCTTATGAAATATCAGCAGAGGTTTGTTACATTACAGAGACTATGTATGCATGAACTATTGAGATAGTAATGTGTCTCTGTCTTTATGATTAAATTGCTTTTGAATAGTATCACATGACAAATTATTCTTTCATTAGTTGTGGGCATCACAGGAAGAGCCAGCATCTGTTGTCCGGCCCTAATTGCCTGGCTTGCTCGGCCCATTTCAGCTAAGAGACTGCCATATTGCTGTAATTACATGTAGACCAGACCACACAGAGATAGCAGATTTCTTTCTTGAAGGATGTAACTGGATGGGGTTTACAACCGAGGATGATAACTAAGATCAGATTTCAATTCAAATTTGAATGCTGCCAGTTGCTATGAGGGAGATTTGAACCCATGACCCCAGAATTTTAGTTTGAGTGTCTGGATTATTCTTCCCATGATATTACCATTACATCATCACCTCCCTTGCAGAGATGACACATTTTTTAAAGCCTGAGCTGTGACTATAGACCCTTGGATAGGATTGGAATATTTAAAGTGGGAATGACGAACAACACTCCTGCTTCATCTTTATCCTTTGGAGATCTATCAGATCCAGAATCCATTCTAATATGGAATATACCTGAAAGAAGCATAAACAAAGTAGCCAGAGGATTAATAAGCTCGTCATATGCCTGAAAGGCTTCAGACACTTCAGTCTCAAATATGACATGTGTTTTTCCAATCTAGTACTGTAGTTACGTTTTATTGGGGCACAACCTGGGTTCAGTTGAATGAACAAACCATCTGGAATACATTTTAGCTCTTTAATAGCTTCACATTAACTACTTTTTACATTAATTTGTTGCTTCATTGTGTCCCATTGCTTTCTTTCTGTCGAACACATACTGACATTTGGATCTCATCTTAGCATAAAGTATTCGTAAACTGGGCAACAAATAAGAATGCTTAATTTTTATTTGGTTTTACTTTTTTGATTGATATTTCATCATTTGACAAAATTCCTCTCTATTATGAGACTTTCCCATCTCTTTAATGCTATCGGCATTCAGTTATTATAATCTATATGAAGTTGTATTGATTTAAATAGTCTTGTTCCCTGGCTGCATAAAATTGCTCTGAAGATTCCCCTGTATTAAGTTGATAAATATATAGAAATGTGTGCTCCAATGGTCGAAATTGAGCACAGCCTGCTTTCAATCAATAGAGCTTTTTTTTCACTCTTAGGCACAGGACAAATGGATTTTCATGTGGAATCCTTCCACCCATTTGAATTTAATGGAAGAGCCAAGTAAATGCAATAAAATGGCATAAATGGCATCAACAACACTATTAGAGGGTTTCCATATTTCTCCAGGCAATGTTTGAAGACCATCAGGAAAAGTAGTTCAATCCCACAAGAATTCACCCACAAAGATGATCTAATATATTGGCTGAAATATAAGACCCGGTTCAGCTGAAGGGTTTGGGGATAGTTGCATGTTTCTGATTCTTTCATGAGTGGAGCTACTGGTTTCCCTCACTGGACTGATCAAGGTTTGTTAATAAATACCCTCAGAACACGGTCTCATGATGTTTTCACTAGCAGAGACAACATCTTCGCTGGCATGTTATCTGAACGATTAACAGATATTAAAGGACTGCTTTCTTTGACTGCAGCAACTCTGCTATTTCAGCAAAGGAACATACACAAGGGAATGTGGCCAGAGTTTTCTCCTTTAAAGGAGAGAGCTTGGATTTCGTCTTTGAAGTGTGTTCACCAAGGGTAAGATGGTACACGGTTAACACATGTTTCCCTCCAGATACTGAAGCACAAACACTTTGGCCGACAGATTAGTGTAGTGCTGTCTTTTAGATAAGATGTTAAACTAAGGCCTCAGCTCTCAGGCACATTTTAAGAATCCCATTGCATAATTTTGAAGGGGAGTTATTTCCAATTTCCTGATAAATATTTATCCCTCTATTAACAAGATTATCTGATACTGTCACATTACTGTTTCTGTCAAGATACTTTGCATAAATCATCATATTGTAACAGTGACTATACATCAGATGGGACTCAATTTGCTCTAAAATGCTTTGGGACATTCCGAGGTTCTGAAAGGCATTCTGACAAACGTAATTCTTTTTTTTCTTTCTTATTGATGAAGTCTGAAGAGTTCACACTTGAAGCTTGGGGAAACTTTATGCACGTCATAATGTACAACAGTTCTGGTAGAAGGTGGTGGTTCAGGAGGGTGGCTGGTTTATGATGTACAGTGATGCCAAAAGTGTTGATTCAATTCCTTTACCAGCTGAGGTTACTGTGAAGTTTCCACCTTCTCAACCTCACCCCTTGCCTGAGGTGTTATAACCCTTAGTTTAAACTCATCACTCGTCATCTCTTTCTAATGAGAGAGTGGAACTGTGGAGACTTTAGCTTTTATTGTGCTTTATGTCTGAAATATGCAGAGGTAACACTTACCAGTTTTGATCTGTGAACATGAGATTTATTATAATGCCTTTAAAATGCCTTCTTTCTCATACTTAGTGCTTGTTTCAAATTCTCTAAGCACAACCATACTCATGACTCACAACACACTGAACAATCAAAGATTAGTCAGTTCAATACAATGGTTCAATCAGATGCAAGAGAAATTCCCTAGTCTCAGTGAGAAAACAAAACATGTTAAACCATATACAACATGATATGAACGTTACTCAAGCTGATAAGTAGCAAGCAACATTCATGATGCACCAATGACAAAAGAGATAATCAAACCATTCCCCTCCCTTTTAACATTCAATAACATTACTGTAATTGAATGCCTCACTATCAATCTATTAAAAGATACTATGAACTAGAAATTTAACTGGACCAGCCATATAAATAGTGTTACTGTGGGACCAGATCAGAAATTTTTGGTAAGCAATTCATCTTCTGACTCCCTGATACTTGCACATCATCAGCAGTCCCTTAGGTTGACAACAACAAATTTAGACAGTGGTCAGGGACAGAAGGGTGTGACTATAAACAAGCAGGTAGAGGGATCCAGGAGGTAATACTCAAGGAGCTTGTCTAACCAGTTTGAGATTTTTGCTCCTTATGTGGATGAGAGTTGGGACTGTAGGAAGGATAAGCAAACTGGCAGTAACACCATGGTACAGGGAACCATTCAAGAGAGGGAAGAAAACAGAAATGAAGTTGTAATTGCGAATAGTATGGTCAGGGGAATAGACATTGTTCTTTGTGGCTGGGATTCAGAGTCCCAAAGGCTCACGGGTGGCAAGGTGACTCAGTGGTTGGCACTGTTGCCTCACAATACCACGGACTTGGATTCAATTCCACCCTCGAGCAATTAACTGTAGAGTTTGCATATTCTCCCCATGTCTGTTTGGGTTTCCTCTGGGTGTTCCGATTTCATACCAACAATCCAAAGGAGTGCAGGTTAAGTGGATTGGCCATGCTAAATTGTACATAGTGTTCGAGATATGCAGGTTAATTGAATAAGCCATGGAAAATGCAGGATTGCTGGGGAGGGCATTAGGTCTTGGAGGGGCGGTCTGAACCTGATGGGCCAAATGGCATTCTTCCATACTGTAGGAATTCTACAATTAGGCTGTATTACCTGCCTGGTGCCCAGATTCAGGATATCTCATCTGGAATGCAGAGGAACTTTGAGTGGAAGAAGAAAGATCTAGTTGTCATAGTCCACGTATTTACTAACGATATAGGTATAAAGAGGAAAGGTGTTCTGCTGAGGGAATATGAGCAACTATGGACTAAATTAGAAAGCAGAACAAAAAAAGGTAATAATATCCTGATTACTTCCTGAGCCAAGGGCAAATTGGCACAGAATTAATGAGTTTAAACAGGTAAACGTGTGGTTCAAAGATTGGCATGGGAGAATGGACTTGAATGTATGGAACATTGCCACCAATACTGGGAAAGGAAGGAGCTCCTCCAATCGAATGGGCTCCACCTGAATTATGTTGGGATCAGAGTCCTGGTGAATTGCATAGTTGGGGCCGTGGATAGGGCTTTAAACGAAATAGAATATGGATACGGAAAATGTCAGGAATCCAAGTTAAGGCACAGCAGTTAAGGGGAAGCTAATTAATGTGGAGAGGATTCAGGGTGTTGTATTTAAATGCACACAATATACAAAACAAGGTGAATGAACTTGTAGCACAGAATTGGCAGGTATAATGATTTGGGCATCATAGAAACATGGTTGCAAGGAGATCAGGGCTGGGATCTAAACATCCAAGGATGCACATCCTATTGAAAGGGCAAGCAGATGGGCAGAAGGGAGGGATTGCCTTGTTAGTAAGAAATGATGTCAAATCAATAGCATGATGTAATATAGTTGGAAAGCATAGAATCTGTGTGGGTAGGGTTGAGGAGTGTAAAGGAAAATTACCCAGATGGGAGTTGTGTACAGACTTCCTAGCAGTAGTCAGGATGTGGGGAAAAACTAATTCAGGAGATAGAGGAGGCATCTAAGAAAGGCAATGATGCATTAATTTGGGGGACTTCAATATGCAAGTGGACTGGGAAAATCAGGTTTGCGAACAGAATTTGTGGAATGTCTATGGGATGGTTTGTTTGGAGCAGCTTATGATAGAGCCCAATAGGACACAGGCAATTCTGGATTTGGTGATGTGTAAAAAAAGCAGACTGGATTAGGGAGCTTAATGTGAAGGAGGCAGCACAGAATTCACCCTGCAGTTTGAGACGGAGAAGGTGGAAACAAATGTAATGGTATTACAATTGAGTAAAGGTAACTTGAAAGACATGAGGGAATAGCTGGCCAGAGTTGATTGGAGGGAGAGCCTAGCAGGGAAGATGGTGGAGCAGCAATGGCTGGAATATCTGGGGGTAATTCAGGTGGCATAGCAGAAATCTATCCCAATAAAGAAGAAACACACTAAGGGGAGAACAAGACAACAATGACTCACAAGGGAAGTCAGGGACAGCATAAGAGAAAAAGAAAAAGCATTACAATGTGGTGAAGATTATGTTATGAAGTTGAAGGCATGTACTGTACCGTTAAGAGAGAGTGAATGCTGTTCTGAATGGAGAGCTTACAAGCACCTGTGTATAAGACAGATGGCAGTCCCAGAGTGTACTGTAAAATTGAAAATATGTAACATTTGGCTGTGAAATAGATACCTGAGTTTTAGTTGCTGTTTTGACAACAATCCACATTTAACCAATCAGTTTAAATTATGCCCCAGGATGATAAAACCCAATTGAGCTTGAATTTATTGTTTTACAAACATCAAACCAATGAGATGATCTGATGGGGATATAAAAAAGCAGATATTTTGAAAATTGCAGAGAGAGCAACTGACATCAAGATAGATTCAAGAAACTAGGAAACAGTCTCTATCAAAGGTACCTTTTCATATGAAACATACCCACAGTAAAAAGAAAGAAGATGACTCAGGGAGATCTTCAGCTGGAAAAGGAAAGTCATTGAAGATGACAGCAGTTGTGTGGGTTTGAAATTAAATTGATATAATTTTAATAAGTATTTTATTGGGACAGTATATTTTTATAGTGTTGAATGCAGATAATAAGCAGTTAAGAGAAAGTGAATAGTTAGAATTGTGAATAGTTGTTTAATGTTCACTTTCAGAGTTAAAAAATACATTGATGTTATTTTCTTTAAATAGTGTAATTTGGAAGTTCTCTGTCACTTATATTTTAGCAGATTACTTGGCAAAGTGAGCTTTTCTGGGTGTTTGGTTGAATTAACAGAGGGATTCACCTCCATATCATAACAATTAATGTGAAGCCAGAGGATTAGGAAACCTTTAAAAACCAGCAGGATATCAAAAGAAGCAATAAATGGGGAGAAGATGAAATGTAAGAGTCAGTGAGCTAGTCATAGAGATGTACAGCATGGAAACAGACCCTTCAGTCCAACTCATCCATGCTGACCAGATATCCCAATCCAAATCTAGCCCCACTTGCCAGCATCTGGTCCATATCCCTCCAAACCCTTCCTATTCATATACTCATCAAGATCCATTTTAAATGTTGCAATTGTACTAGCCTCCACCACTTCCTCTGGCAGCTCATTCCATATACGTACCACCCTCTACGTGAAAATGTTGCCCTTTAGGTCTCTTTTATATCTTTTCCCTCTCACCCTAAACCTATGCCTGGACTCCCCCACCCCAGGGAAATGACTTTGTCTATTTACTTTATCCATGTCCCTCATGATTTTATAAATTCTACAAGGTCACCCCTCAGTCTCCGACGCTCCAGGGAAAACAGCCCAAGCCTATTAAACCTCTCCCTATAGCTCAAATCCTTCAACCCTGGAAACATCCTTGTAAATCTTTTCTGAACCCTTTCAAGTTTCACAATATCCTTCTGTTAGGAAGGAAACCAGAATTGCACACAATATTCCAAAAGTGGCCAGAATGCAAAATGTTTTTTGGTATCCAAATCATGACAGAGAGGCAAGAGTGGACCACTGGAAAATGAGTCTGGAGAAGTAGTTATTGGGGAATAAGGAAATGGTGGAGAAACTACATCAGTGCTTTTCATCAATTTTCACAGTGGAAGACACCAGCAGCATACCAGAACTTCAAGAGAGTCAGGGACAGAGGTGAATGCCATGGCCATCACTAAGGAGAAGGTGGTGGACAAACTGAAGGGTCTGAAAGTGGATAAGTCATCCAGACCAGATGGACTACACCCGAGTTCTGAAGGAGATAGCTGAGGAGATTGTAAAGGCACTGGTGGTGAAATGATTCACACAAGTGTCTAATTTGTTTATACAGGCATTTACCACATAACGTGCAAGCAAAAACTCCAAGAATTCAGCAATAGAGCAATTTGTGCAGGATTATTGGAAGGTTTCTGAAAGTACAAAATCATTTCCTGTCAGTGGACTTTACAGATTAGGCTTTCATGTCTACTTATCCAATGAAACAAAGCATCATCTGGAAAAAGACCTGGATTGTTTGTTAAGTCTCTCATCTTTTAGAATGAACATGTTGGTTTCAGTTCTTTCATATGTAAATCGCAAAACTTTTGAGTTACGTTCTCAAGTGAATTTTAACAATTGCTGCCAGCTCGGCCCAGATAATGCACGTCAGGTGTGAGCTGCCCTGTGTAAGACTGGCTGTGCCCATATAAGTTTGGGGTGAATTTGTACTTGCAGAATTACATTTTACTTTGAAGAAAAAATGCATGAATCCATGTGAGATTCTGTAAATCCTTTTTTTTATTAGTCTAATAAAAAAAATGGATTTACAGAATCTTACATGGATTCATGCATTTTTTCTTCAAAGTAAAATGTAATTCTGCAAGTACAAATTCACCCCAAACTTATATGCGTATTTATGTGTGTGTGTGTGTGTGTGTGTAGGAGTGTCTGTGTGTCTACCTATGTGTGTGCATCAGTCTGTGTGTGTATTTAGTGCAATGGGGTCACCTGTAGTGTGACATGAACCCAAGGTCCAGGTTGAGACCATCCCCAACTTGACTATCAGCCTCTGCTTAGTCACTTTTCATTGTTGCCTGTCCCAAAGTCAGCCTTGGAGGACGGTCACCCAAAGATCCGAGGTCGAATGTCCTGGACCGCTGAAGTGTACTCCGACTGGGAGGGGACACTCCTGTCTGTTGATTGTTGTGCAGTGTCCCTTCATCCGTTGCTGTAGCCTTTGCTCAGTTTCACCAATGTACCATGTCTCAGGGCATCCTTATCTGCAGCGTATGAGATAGACAACATTGACTGAGTCACATGAGTACCTGCCACGTACATGGTGGGAGGTGTCCTCACATGTAATGGTGGTATCCATGCCGACATTCTGACACGTCTTGCAGTGTCCACTGTAACAGGGTTGTATGGAATTGTCCTGAAAACTAGACAGTTTACTACGAACAATGATCAGTTTGAGATTTGGTGGTTGTTAAAGTTGAGCAGTGGAGGTGTGGGAAAGGTCTTGCCAAGGTGATCATCCTCATTGATAATGTGTTGCAGGCTGCGAAGAACATTGCATAGTTTTTCAACTCCTGGGAAGTACTGGACAACGAGGGGTACCCTGTCAGACGCAGCACGTGTCTGTCTCCTGAGGAGGTCATTACGGTTCCTTGCTGTCGCATGTCGGAACTGGTGGTCGATGAGTTGAGCATTGTACCCCATTCTTATGAGGGCATCCCTGAGTACTTCCAGGTGCTCATCAGGTTCCTCCTCATCTGAACAAATCCGGTGTATGCGTAGGGCTTATCCATAAGGGATGCCCGTTTTAAAATATTTCAGCTGGTAGCTGGAGAAGTGTAACATCATGAGGTTATCCGTGGTTTGCGGTAGAGAGGTGCTGAGGTGCCCATCCTTGATGGAGATGCATGTGTTCAAGAATGAGACAGATAGTAGAGAGTAGTCCATGGTGAGTTTGATGGTGGGATGAAACTTGTTGATGTCACTGTGTAGTTTTATCAGTGACTCCTCACCATGGTTCCAGAGGAAGAAAATGTCGTCAATGTACCTGGTGTATAGTGTTGGTTGGAGGTCCTGCGTAGAGAAGAAGTCTTGTTCAAACCTGAAAATGTTGCATGAAAATGTTGGCATATTGAGGTGCAAATCTGGTCCCCATGGCTGTTCTATGTGTCTGGATGAAGAACTAGTTGTCAGAGGTGAAAATGTTGTGTTGAGGATAAAGTGGATAAGTTGTAGATTGGCTGTTGTTGGTGTTGAGTACTGAGGCTGTTGCCGCGATGCCATTGTTGTGGGGGATGCTGGTGTTGAGTGCTGAAATGTCCATTGTGTTGAGGAATGTTCCCAATTTGATTGGTCCATGGGTGTTGAGTTTCTGTTAGAAATCTGTAGTGTCGCGACAGAAGTTGGGGGGTCCCCTGTACAATGGGTTTTAAGGTGCCTTCGACATAGCCAGAGAGGTTCTCACACAGAATCCCATTGCCTGATACGATTGGACGTCCTGCTGCATTGGCTTTGTCTGTCTTTGGAAGGCATTGGGAGCCACCTATGCGAGAAGTATGTGGGATGAGGGTGTGTAGGGAACTCTGAAGGACTGGATCCTAAGTCCTGATCAATGTGTTTAGTTCACGGGTGTGCTTTTTAGTCGGATCAGCTGGTAGTTGTCTGTAGTGTTCCTGGCTGTTCAGTTGTCAATACACTTTCTTGCACTAATCTGATCTATTCTGGATGACGAATGGCTCCTCCTTTATCTGCTGGTTTGATAACAATGTTGTGATTGGTTTTGAAATTATGGATGGCATTGCTGATGAATCTGGCATTTATATATTTCCTGACAGTTTGAGCATACATGACTTATACCCCTTTACACTCACATTCACACACATACACACATTCTCTCACAGACATTCATCACCCCCACCTGCAACACCTCCCTCCCCCCACCCAAACACACACACACACATACACGCGCACAAATACATACGCGCATAAGCTTGTGGAGTGAATTTGTACTTGCATGATTACATTTTACTTTGCTAAAAAACTACTGAATCCGTGCAAGATTCTGTAAATTATGTTTGAGATTAGAATCAGTCTGACCATTGTGGCACAGGGCACCTCATACCTTAAATGCATTATCTGGGCCAACATGACACTAATTGTTAAAGTTCACTTGAGAATGCAACTTTTACATGTTCTGCAATTTACATATGAAAGAACTGAAACCAATATGTTCATTCTAAAAGATGAACAAATAATCCAGGTCTTCTTCAATATATAATTTTAGTTACATCACATTGTAAACCTGTGTCTTATGATCTTACACTCCACAACCACCCGATGAAGGAGCAGCACTCAGAAATCTAGTGCTTCCAAATAAACCTGTTGGACTCTTACCTGGTGTTGTGTGATTTTTAACTTTGTACACCCCAGTCCAACACCGGCATCTCCAAATCATGTTTTAATTTGTTTACTGTTGGACAGCAACAGATGGTTTGGGTGAATCTACTATGTCACATGTGCTAATGTCACTTCAAAGGGCTGGATAATTCACCTCTGTATAGGTAGACAACTTAATGAATACTAATTGCTGAATTTATTTTGGTGCCAGCAACACTTAATGAGTTAGTTGGCTTGAGAAAATGACAGAGCTAATTGTTTGTCCCATCAGGCGGTCCTACAAAGAAGTATTCTCATAGCTTGTCCTAAAGAGATAGATGGCTGGAAACGGAAATCTGAGTAACTAGCCTGAAACTATTGAATCCAACTGTGAGCAACAGTCCTAATCAATAGTCAAAGACACCTTTTTAAATTCTTTGTCTTACTGTGAATTTCAAAGCAAACATTTGGTATAATTATCAGGGCTTTTTAATGAGTTTTTTTTCCTCATCAGTCTATTAACAAGTAAGGTTGGCAGACACACTGCATAAATATTCATTATTTTGTTCAATCATCATATTATTAAATCTGATTGAAATTGAAATAATTATTTTGAAAACGTGGACTATAAGTTTAAATGATGTTTTGCTGCCTTGTGATACCTGTGTTACTTACTCCTGTTCTTGTGAAATCTGATTCCTAATAGATTTGATTTCTAGCTCATAGTTAGGTATGGGCTGTTAGGGTATTGTTTGTCCAGCTATGAATGCAGTCCAAAAACTTGAGGTGTCTCAATCTGTATTCATTGTTCTTAGCCATACTCTTACAATGTACAAGATGTAAAGGTAGGAAAAGAGCATCAATATTTCTCCCCTTCACGTGGTTGGTCCATTGTTGTTAACTATTCTTCCCTCTCCCTTCGCCTAGCCCACACCTCACACCCATACCTACAGTGCTGTAATCCCATGAAGAAATAAAAAGAAAGTAAACACACAGAGAAAATTGCAAAAGTCATTTTTTTAACAACCTCAGGCAATCAAAATAACTCCAAGAGAAAATCAGGTTCAAATATTGTCTATGGAGCCACTTACATCCCTTATGATGAAATCTCTGCTCCAGTCAAGACCAAGTTCAGCTCTTTCTAGATGTTCATGTGGTCAGCATCCACCACACCAGCTAACATTACATTCCAGAGGCTCACAGTAGTTGGAGAAAAGAGAAGGGTTGGCCATAGTCACAAAGTGGTTAGCACTGCTGCCTCACAGCACCAGGGTCCCAAGTTTGATTCCAGCCTCTGGCAATTGTGTGGAGTTTGCACATTCTCGCTGTGTCTATGTGGGTTTCTTCCCACAGACCAAGGATGTGTAGGACAGGTGAATTGGCTATAGTGTTAGTTGCATTAGTCGGAAAGAAATGGGTTTGGGTGGATTACTCTTCGAAGGATCAGTGTGGACTTGTTGGGCTCAAGGTCCTGTTTCCACACTGTAGAGAACCTAACCTAAAAGAAAATCACCAAACATCCATCTATCTCTATTCTTACAAATTTTAAACTCATGCTTAATTCATCTTCACCAAACTGTTAAATTGGAATAATTTATCGAAAGGGAAGCTTTCCAGCCTTTCACGCTTTTAACCTCCATCAGGTCACCTCTAAGACTATGCTGCCCTGACAAAAACAGATTGAGCTCCTTGAGCTTTTCCAAGCAGATGTGGTTAGTTAAGTTGGAAATCATTCTTCAAGATCCTCCCTGGACCTTATCCAAAGCCTTTATATTCCCCAACAAAGAGAGATCAAAACTATGTACAGTATTGATTCAGTCTGACGAGAAAAGCTTGGATGCACTATCATCCATGTCTGCTACATGTGTGAGCGCTTGGGGGACTTATGTGCGTGAATAGTCTCCTTTGGTCTAATGTGAAGACCGCTGTAGAATAAACAATACATAGTTTTTGCATCTCTGCAATGATTTACATGTTATAAAAATAGGCTTTATTTTATTACAAAGATTTTTGAAAGGACCTACCCTTAGGTCTCGCTCCCATTAGATTTGACTTAACTCTGCCGCTTTCTCCCTCTCTCTCTAAGTTCACAACATTAGATGGGACTTATTACCTTTGATCAAATATTAATCCTTTCAAATGCTATCAATCCCTGTACAATATCTGCCCCAAGCTTTTGCATGGAAACTACTATTGTTACATATTTGTTGAAATAATTACATTTGTCACTACCCAGTCCTTGACATTGCAAAGTCAGATGATTTGGAGGTTTCATAATTTCCCCCAAAATGTGTTCATTTCAGACTTGGAAGAACAATAGTTTGATTGCTAAAAGGTAGTTACTTTGATGTGAAGGTGCAGTTGTTGGACTGGGGTGGACAAAATTAAAAATTACACAACAACTTTGATTTGTTTCCTATGATCAGAGACTATGATCCTGCCCCACTAGCTACTTGATGAAGGAGCAGTTCTCCGAAAACTTGTACTTCCAAATAAACCTGTTGGACTATAACGCTGTTCTTTGACATTTTGCTCTTTAACCCTTTCCAGTTTTTGAATGAAATTGATGTCAAGGCACACCTTTGTACTCAGGAGTGACTATGTAAGATTGTGAGATACTTATGGGTTTTTAGAATTTGGGGGTATCCCCAGTGTTAGAGAATGGCTTAAAGCATTCCTTGAGGATGTTAAGTGTGATGCCCCCAGGCCACATAATTGAAATTTTGTTGGCCGTTACCAGTGTTTTGATAGTTAAAACACGTTATTTGATAATATCATGCCTTCTGATCCCATCTCCAACTTGAAAATTGTGAGATGCGCATAGACATAAATGTCCACTTGCCAAAATGTTAGGTTTAGGTCACTGATTCACCCGAGGAATAATCTAGGGCTGTCTTCTAGTGGAGACTGTTCTACTTCATGACCGTTTTCTGTGGATAGTTGATTAGTCTTATGCTTTATTTTGTGCTGTGCCCTTCGTTGACACATTCTCTTAAAGTTAGTTGTTATCTCGCAATAAAGGCATTCAGCTCTGATAGTGGGACACTATACATGCCCATGATGATTCCTTTTCAACACAGTATTACAAGGATCTGGTGTATTCCAAAGTTCTGGACAGACCCACGAGAGAAAACATTATATGCAAGTCCACCTTGTCAAAACCATTCAATTCAATTAGCTCACCCCTGAACCTTCTAAATTCCATTGGAAATTAGCCTAGCCTATCCAATATATTTTCATAAGACAACCTGCTTACATATCTGTCAATCTCATAAAGTTCCTTTCAATCATCCTCAATGCATCTACATCCTTCCGAAATGAGGAGGCCAAAATTGCACATGATAGTTAAGAAATAGGTAATGTCTTTTCCCTGGGTTAGGGGAGTCCAGATCTAGATGGCATAGGTTTAGGATGAGAGGGGCAAGATTTAAAAGGGATTTAAGGGACAACGTTTTCATGCCAAGGGTGGTTGGTATATGAAATGAGCTGCCAGCGGAAGTGATGGAGGTTGGTACAATTACAACATAGAGGAAGGTTTAGAGGGATATGGGCCAAGTGCTGGCAAATGGGACTAGAGTAATTTAAGATATCTGGTTGGCATAGACAAGTTGGATCGAAGGGTCTGTTTCCATGCTGTACTTCTCTATGACTCTATGTTCTCACTAATGCTTTGTTTCACTAAAGCTTAAAATCCTTACTTTGATATTCAATTTTTACCATAGCTGTCACAAAGCTAGTCCCTTTTTTCTTCAAAGCCTGTTCCTTGGCTCAAGGAGACTCTGTCCTTGATTTTTTTCAGAGGGGCAATAAACCGGGCCAGACGCTGATCAGTCTGGTTTGGTACAGAGATGAAAAAGATTTTGAGAGGCATTTTGTTTATATGTAAATAGATGAGACTTCAGGCCACAGTGGTCATATTTTAGAAGTGACCTGTATAAAAAGTGGTCAGTTCTCTAGCTGAGCTGAGCTGAGCAATTATAGTTCAGCCTTAAACAAGGGAAGTTCAACAGGGAGCTGTGTGGAAACTGTCTCTTTCCTACCCTTCAACTTCAACCTGTAAGAATGTGTTCCATTTATATTGGTTTTAAAGGGAGTTTGCTTATTGGGACTATTGTGTGTATTCAGAACAACATAATTAAGTCTAGCTGGACAAGTTGAGTTCTATCAGGGTTCTTTATTCTGTTTGTTATGTTTCATTGTGTAATTTTGTGAATATATTTTTTGTCTGTTCTAAAATCTAGTCGTCAACCTAGCTATCTTACTCTGGGTAATTTTCACTGTACACTTACTGAAACAAATTGCAAAGTTAAGTCCACGGCTGCCTGCTTAAGAATGTTTTGAGTGGTCTGGCTTAGATCATAACATAACAAAGATCCATTTGTTTTCTTGATTGCATGCAGTAACTCTTTGTGACTCATATGCTCGATCAAAATAAATCCATCTGTACCTTGCAATTCTGAAGTTGTTTTCCATTTAATTAATATACCCAGCTTTTGTGTTCTTCCTGCCAAATTAAACAACTTCAGATTTTCCCTCATTCTGCTCTAAATGCCAGATTTTATGCCACTCAATTATCTATATCCAGCTGGAACTTCCTTACGTCTGTGATGATACTATGGCCTTAAGAGGTGTATTTTGTTATTTTTTTAAATGAAGAAAGATTGAGACAGAGGTAATGAGCATTCTCAAAGTCAATAAAGTAAACAGCCTGTGAAGCCTTGAGTATTTTTAAGAGTTGGAACAATAGAAGCAGCCTGAATGGGCGGGGTCAACAGAAACAGGATTTTTAGCTTAGCTTTCAGTAGCAATTGCTGGGGCCGTGAAGCTGGATGTGGAAGCTCTATTTTCTCTCTCTGTTACAACTAACATCTGGAGTTCTCTTCCAGCTGCTAGAATTGCAAATGAGACAATCTATGTTACTAAATTTGCCTTTGCCAAGGGTGTGTTTATGGAATGTTACTATATTAGAACTGTTAATGAGCAGCTTATTATTTTGTTAAGTATTTCAATAGAATTACAGATAAGCCAATTATTTTCTTTTTTTTATTTCATCTGTATTTTAACAATAGCACATGAATAAATTGTGTTTTGTTTCAAGTCTAACAGTTTGACCAATCAAATTGCATCCAGAATGCAACACCTGGCATATGCTGATAAACGAAGATAAATTTAAAGTCTAGGCTATCTCCTGGACATGAAGGGGCTTTGGAGGGGGCTTGGTCTGGTCCACAATATATCCTTTGGACAATACAATTTCCTATTTATCTTGGTGTTATTTGTGAATTAAGTCTTAGATCTGCTCATCTAAGTCATTGATTTAAATTTTAACAAATTGAGGTTTCAGCCACATCCTGCCAATCCAAAAGAGACCCAATGTACATACACTCTGTTTTCTACCAGCCAGCCAATCTTCTATTCATACTAATATATTACACCCTGACCAGGATTTCTTTGATGTGGCCTCTTATTAATGCTCTGCTGGAAATCTACAAGCTCCTCTTTATCCACAATGCATGCTGTCCATATAATAAACCCTAATAAATTGGTTGAACATAATTTTCCTTTTATAAAATCATGCTGATTCTTCACAATTACTTTAGGTTTCCTCAGTGCATAATTATGACCAACATCAAATTAACTGGTATATGGATTCCTGTTTTTTGCCTGTCTCCTTTATTTGATAGCCATGATGTGAGATGCTGGTGTTGCACTGGTGTGGGAAGTGAGGAGGGAACAAAGGTAAGAATCGCACAACACCAGGTTATGGTCCAACAGGTTTAATTGGAAGCACTAGCTTTCGGACCGCTGTTCCTTTGTCAGTTAGCTGGTAGGGCAGGATTGTAGGTTCTATGATACTGCCTTACTAGCCACGTGACAAAGAAGCAGTGTTCCAAATGCTTGTACTGTACTTCCAAATAAACCTGTTGGACCATAACCTGGTGTTGTGTGATTTTTAACTTCTTGGATAGATTAGGATTATAGTTGTTACTTTCAAGTCATGTAACCTTCCCCAAATCT
Organism: Chiloscyllium plagiosum; assembly: GCF_004010195.1. Lineage (NCBI taxonomy): Eukaryota > Metazoa > Chordata > Chondrichthyes > Orectolobiformes > Hemiscylliidae > Chiloscyllium > Chiloscyllium plagiosum. The sequence continues at coordinate 26,903,840 of NC_057715.1, forward strand.
AGAAAAATTTGGAAACTCAATACTGATGCATCTGCTTTTAAGATCCTCGAATGAAGTCCATCTGGACTTAGAGACTTGTCAGTGCCCAGTTCCATCAGTTTGCACAGAGTCTCTTCCCTCCTAGCTAGGTTCCTCTTTACCTCTGTCTCTAGATTTATAGCTATTAATGGAATACTTCTTGCATCCTCTGATGTGAAAACAAATTTACACTGGAGGAAATTCAGAGAATGTTAACTACAATAATTCCAAGGATGAAAGACTTGTTTTATAAAGAGAAATTGAGCAGTTCGCCAACTTCCAAGTGGAGTTGAGGTTACGATTATCATCAGCCATGATCATGTAGAATGGCTGTGCAGGCTGGAGGGGCTGAATTGCCGACTCTTGCTCCTAGTTCTTATATTCTTGGGGTCTTAGCAGCTTGTTTATTCATTGGGAGTACTGCTGCTAAATTGACCCTTCAGATCCCACACTGATCACTGTGTTGTGTTTGCTATCATCTGTATCTCCTAAATGCATGAGTTCCTTAGGGGCTTCCAGGTCACTGTGCATATTAGGGTAGCCATTTTCTGATCTTACACAAAGGGTTTTCTTAAGTAAACAAGAAGTAGTTGTATTTCTGCAATAATTTATAAGTTGAATAGGTTTGACATTACTACAAATATTGTTGGGAGAACTAAGCCTTAGGTTTGTCTTCTATCCCTCAAGAGATTGTACTTCATTCTCCCAGCAGTTCCTTGTCATAGTCACAGTGGGTGATGCTTTTTGCAGTCAATCCAGTATGAACCCTTTCAGATCCTTCTAGGCAACAACAGCCATTGTCAAAATGATTTCCTTTGATTTCTACTGAAATGTTCCATAAATATAATCCAATTATTTTTTGGTTGTGCACAATAATACAAATATCAAAATAAAAACTGAAAAAAAAAAGTGGATGCTGTAAATCAGAAACAAAAAGAGAAGTTGCTGGAAAAGGCCAGGAGATCTGGCAGCATCTGTGAAGAAAACTCAGAGCCTACGTTTCGAGTCCAGTGGCCTGGGTCCGCTCGGACTCATTCTGAGATAGGGTCACCAGACCTGAAGCATTAATTTTGATTTCACTGTGCAGATGCTGCCAGACCTGCTGAGCTTTTCTAGCAGCTTCTGCTAGAATATGAGAATTCAACTGGTAATTATTTTTTGAGGAAATCATTTTGTTTAACCTTTGTACTGGTCATTACACCTTGATTAGTCTGAAGCAGAAAGTTGACTGTGATTTTGGCTCTTTGTTACTTAAACATTGCTGCTGGGTGAATGTTGTTAATCCCATTCAGACTGTTACATAACAAAATGTGCAGAAAATTAGCATTGTTCCGATGAATCATTTGAATTATGATATTAAGAGACTGAAATTGCTTGCTAAGTTACTAACACTGTACATTTTAAGCATAATTTTGTGATTATACAGAACATATGATCAAGTTGAGACAGGTCATAACACTAGCTCCACAACTCCATGGGTATTAACAGGCCTGACGCTTAAGCTACTGCACTCTATCTCTGCCTGACAGCCAGAAGATCAGGATTTACTTAATCCCAGATCATGTGATTGTATTTCATGGGGATACAATTTATTTCATTCCTCTACCATTGCGATGTCATAAATCTCTGATTCACTTTTAAAAATACCTCCAGTGATAGGAGTGAGAAATGGAAATCTTGGATTAGGGTTAGGGTTAACCCTCAGTCAACATCATAAAAATAGATTTTCTGATCCATTATCACATTAAATGTTTGTGGGATCCTGAAAGGCACTATATTATTGCAAGCCTTGTTTTGGTTTGACCCCCGAAAATGGTCAACAATTTATTTCAAACTATCTTAATATACTTGATTTGAACTGCGCTACATTTATTCTACTTTGGTATCTCTGCAACTTCTGATTGTACAAAGGTTAGATAAACAGAGGACACCATTTAGGTTTTAATGCAGTCATTAAAAGGGAGTCATCAAATCAACAACTTCAAATTATGTTCAGAGCATCAAGAACACTGTTCTTTTCACAGCTAAATCAATAGATTAAATTACTATCATCAATTCACTGTTAAACACTTACTACAAGGGGTTTGGTAATTGTTTTCTTTGTTCTCAATTATTACAAGTTTTTTCATCCTCAAAAGTTTTGAAAACAAGTTGGTAGCCTGTCCCATGCTGGACCGACCCAAATAATATGAGGTGCATAAGGTACGACCGCATAGAATATTGATTGATTTTCTATGTTGAAACATCTGAACAAATTATATTGTGAATAATAAAGCACAGATATTCTAAAAGTATGTTGTTGCTTACATTTAAACTGAATAAAATTTATTGAGTAAATTGTTGAAATTGTGAGTTGACAATTCCAAGGGTCCTGATGAATTTTATCCTAGGATCTTAAAGGATGTCACTAGTGAGATAGTTGATGCATTGGTTTTAATTTTCCCAAACCTCATTAGATTTGGGAACATTCCTTTCGGTTGGAAAATAACTAATGTAATTACCTTATTCAAAAAGGAGGGAGATAGAAAGCAAGATACTACAGATCAATTAATTTAACATTTATCTTAGAGCAGATAGAAACCATATTATAGTTGTTATAATAGGGCACTTGGATAAGTTCAAGTTAATCAGACCGAGCCAACATGGATTTGTTAAAGGGAAATCATGTCTAACTAATGTATTGGAGAACTTCGCAGAAGTAGCTTGTGTTGTGGATAAAGGGGAACCAGTGCACATATTGTACTTAGATTTCCAAAAGGCATTTGATGAGGTGGCACATGTAAGCTTTTTGAAGAAAACAAAAGTTCATGTTCCTGGTTGTAAAAGATTTACAAGGAGAGAAGATTGGCTGCCTGACAGAAAAGAGGCAGTGGGAATAAATGAGTCATTTTCAGGCTGCCAGGATTTCACAAGTTGATGTGTCACAGGAGTCAGTGCTGAGCCTTCAATTCTTTACAATTTATATAAATAATTTGGATGAAAGAACTGAAAGTATGTCAGCAAATCTGCTGAAGACATAAAGATAGGTAGGAAATTGAGTTGTGAAGAGGACATAAGGAGCCTACAAACATGTATATGTACATATAGATTAATTCAATGGGCAAAGATCTGGTAAATGCAGTATAGAGTTGGAAAGTGTGAAATTTTCTAATTTGGCAGAAATAAGCATATTATCTAAACAGTGAGAATGCAGAACTCTGAATGGAGAGAGCTGGATGTCCTAGTGCATAAATTGCAGAAAGCTAGTATGCAAGCACAGCAATAGTTTGTAACTTTGGTTATGAGGATAGTTTGAAGAAATTAAGACTGTTCCCAGAAAAAGGATAAGAAGGAGATTTGATAGATATTTTCAAAAGCACGAATGGGCTGAATAGACTAAATAGGGAGAAGCTGTTCTGGCTCCTAAAGAGAAGAAGAATGAGTGGGCTTGAATTTAAAGTGATGTGCAAACAAAGCTAGGATGATGTGAGAAAGAAAACTTTGTCACAAGGTGAGTAGTTAGGGGCTGGAATGCATTGCCTGGCAATATGTTGGAGACAAGCTCAGTTGAGGCGTTCAGAGACATTGGATGATAATTTGAGTAAAAATAGTACACAGGGATATGGGGAAAAGGCAGGACATTAGCACATGTAAAAGAGCCAGTGCAGGCACGATGGATCAAATGGCCTCTGTCTGTGCTGTAATAATTCTTTGATTTGAAGTAATCAAGTAAGCTAATTGAATGTTAAGTTTATTGCGAAGGGAATTGAAAGCAAGAATAGGGATATCATGCTTCAGTTATACAGAGAATTGGTGAGAATGGATCTGAAGTACTATGGACAGTACTGGTCACAGTACTTCGGGAAGGATGTGAATACGTTTGAAGCAGTTCAGAGAAGGTTTACAAGACTCCCATCTGGACTGATGGGTTACCTTATGAGGAAAGGTGATGCAGGCAAGGTCTGGATCCTTTGGAGTTTTGAAGGCACAGAAGTAACGTAATTGAAACATATAAAGTTCTGAGGGGGGATAATGAGGATGGATGTGAGAAGGATGTTTCCTCTTGTGGGACAATCTAGGACTAGGGTCATAGTTTAGAAATAAGGCATCACCCATTTAAGACAGAGATGAGGGGAAAAAAGTTCTCTCAGGGTGTTGTGAGTTTTTGTAAGTCTCTTCCTCAAAGGCAGTGGATGCAGAATCGTTAAGTATTTTTTATGGCAGAGGTGGATACATTCATAATTTGTCATTGTAATTCACTACCTGACAAGTATGATTGCCTACCAAAGAAATTCTATGTCACTGGTCATGCATTCTGTGGATGCTTGTGTTGCTGATGAGCCCGATCCTAGATACACCATACATTTGGCAGGTGCTTCCAGGTAATAGCAGTTGTTCTTGGCCTTAGGATCACTGGTATTCCTTTCACGAGTTCCTTTTCCGTACTTCCTATTACCAGTGTTCTGAGAGAATTGTGGTCGTTCATATCGGCAGTGCCTCCACGTTGGCTTCTTCTGAACAAGGGTCTCCCACGCATTGACATCTGTGTTGCATTTCTTGAGGGAAGGCTTCAGGAAGTCTTTGAAAAGCTCTCTTTGTCCTCCTCTCATTCGAGCGCCTTCCCTGAGCTGGGCAAAGAAGATTTGATTAAGCAGTTGGAACTCAGGCTTTCTAAGAACGTGGCTGGCCAAATGGACCAGGTTTCAGATGATCATGGCCTCGAAACTGATGCTATTGGCTCTTTGAAGAGCACTGATGTTAATACGCCTGTCCTCCCAGCTAATGCAGAGAATCCATATCAAACAGCATTGATGGTACTTCTCAATGGCCTTGATCCTTGATGTCTATACATAGCCCAGATTTTGCAACAATTATTGGGAGCATGCAGAAATGTAAATTTGAGTTAAAATGGGATCAACCCTGATCTCAGTGAATGGCAAAGTGGGTTCAAAAGGCCAAGTGACCTATTCTTGTTCCTTGTTCATATATTTACATGTTCATGTTATTACTGCTCTAAAAGTATTAATAATACCATGTCAACTTACTTTTAAAAATCATCCCTTCCTCATTTGGATCATCAGAAACATCTGGTAGAATATAAAACAATATTAAAATGGAGGATTGATAGTTTTCTTATTGCATGTGCTCATCACAGAACATATTATTGAGTGCTTGTACATCGTGAGAAACTCTTAAATTGCACATTTGAAACTGAAGTTGTTAAGACTAATTCCATCGAATTTGCAAAACAACAGGCCATTTAGTCCAACTGATTGACACCAGTTTGCTTCACACCAGTTTCCATGGACCCGACTTCACCTAATGCTATCAGCACACCTTCATTTCCTTTCTACTTCAGGTACTTATGTAATTTATCATGAAATACATTAATGCTGTTCAACCTCAACCATTCTTTGGAATCATAACTCCCATATTCTACCCATTCTCTGGGTAAGATGTTTCTCCTGAATTGCTTGTTAGATTTATTAATGACTGTCTTACATTTATCACTTGTAGTTTTGGACATCCCTATAAATGTAAATAAACCTTGGCATGTTCTGAAGAAGGATCACTGAACCCAAAATGCTAACTCTGCTTTCTCTCCACAAATGCTGCCAGACATGTTGAGTCTTCCCAGCTATTTCTGTTTTGGTGCTTAGTATTTTTACTCTATCAAACACCTTCATAATTTTAAAGTCCACAATTTGGTCTCCCCTCAGAATAGGGTTGGTATTTTGCAACTTGTCCTTTGCAAGGTCTCTGTGTCCTTTGTTTAAGATGGAAACCCAAATTGACCACAGTTCTAAATATGTATATCTAAACTTCTCTGCTTTTCAATTATATTTCTCTGGAAATGGATTTCTGCACTTTATTTGCATTTATATGGCTTTGTAAACCTACACTGCTGATTTACAACCATTAATAGATTCAGCACTGCTGGTACCACTTTTTAAATTCAAACAGAGTTTCTGGAATGTAAGCTTTCTTTTATGATTAATGCCAGCTCACCTGAGCACGAGTCAAACAACATATAAATGTTACTAATGTCATTAATACATTCATTACGCTTTCATGGGAGCACTTTATCATCTTTTTAACTCAAAACCTCACTGACAGTTTCCCTTGAGATGTCAGAGCATTGACATTCGTTGGACATTTGCAATCACATTCATGCGGAAATTGTATTCTTATGACTCAATGTTGGTAAACATAAGATAAATCTATGTTCAGGAAGAATATTAGTGTAGAGCATCCTAAGCAATGAGGTAGGATCATTAGTAGAATTAGTTTTAAAGCCATAATGGAAGGATTAGTGATAATACATGGCTAGAAAAATATGCAGAATATCTAATCCGTCTGCCTAATATGACTTGCAAATATGTATATTTGACCTGACTGAAAACCTCACTACAACAATAGAATGGAGTATAAGAGAATAAGCATACAAAAAAAAAACATATTCTGGCTGCAATTATTCAGCTGAACAGTTTTACTTAAGTCTTTACAAATTAAGTAATCACAAACCAAACGCAGAACTGGTCTGTTGTTGCTTCTGACGTAAAATGTCAAAAAGTGCCAATTTTAAAATAGATCGCCTTTTACTGGTTGTTAACAGCTCTTTGTAATTTTTGGTTTCCATTTGCATTTAGGAGAAAGTATGGGCTGCAGATGCTGGAGATCAGAGTCGATAGTGTGTTGCTGGGAAAGCACAGCAGGTCAGGCAACATTCGGGCTTATGCCCGAAACATTGATTCTCCTGCTCGTCAGATGCTGCCTAACCTGCTGTGCTTTCCCAGCAACACACTCTCAACTTGCATTTGCATTTGGCAATTCCATCCCTCCTTCCTATTAGTATTATGACCAGGACAGAAGAGATTAACTGACAGCTCTCTTAAACAAAGATCAAAGTTCTGTTGCATGAGGCTGAACCTCTCCCCATTTAAAAATGCAGTTAACTGTTTTTGCTCAGAACATTGTGGAGCCAATTAATAAGGTTTTCTTGAGTCGAAGAAAGTGCAAATTTATTAACTGTTAAGTCTAAATCTCTCTCCATACACACACACGCACACACACAAATCAACAGTGCGCAATGCAAATGAAGATGAAATATACAGTTCAGAGTCCTTTGGTTGTCAGTGAGGGATTAGATTTTAACCTGAAGCCAGTATTGATTAGATGTTTTCTTGGATGCATTCAATCATAGTGAATATTGCAGTTATAGAAAAATCTCAGTTTCTTAATTATTTTTATCTGTAGTTATTTCTGTAGGAGCCAGGTACGATCTGCTTCAAAGAGACAAAATGGCCCTTGAAATGTTGATTCAAGTGGAATTTTCCATTACGTTCTTTGCGTGAGTTTGTCTGTGACAGCTATTATGTCAATTTTCAATACTTTGCACTTGTAAGTGTCTTCCTGAAACCGTGATCACTTTTGAAGGGTGAAACCCTGGCTGAGGGCCCGCAGTTCATTTTCACAAAGAGTTTTGATAGTCTATTGCCAGATTTCCCCTGTTCACCTGTGACACAGATAGGGTAATCTCAACCCTTCTGTTTGCATGGTGAATCTTGACTTGATGTTTTTGTTTAGCAATACCAGTAGACAAGAAGTCTTATCCCCATGACAAAACATTTGAAGGTTGCATTTGAAATCATGAGTTTTAATGCACAGATACTTATGCTTTGAACAGCCTTTTCTGGATTTGGTCATCAGTCCCAACCATTAGATGCGCCTCTTTATTTCTCTCAGTTTGGCTACTTTTAGGTCAAGTAACTTGGTGGCCATTATGAAGTGTTGTCAACCTCAAAATCTAAACCTTTTAAGCCAGTTAGAGAGATTTCAAAGATTAACCATTTGCTTTTAATGCCAACCTGACATCAGTCTGAAATTAAACAGTTTGATCATGACATTTGATCCAGAGATGAGCTTTCAATTACATACTCTTGCCATCACTAAAAATACCAATTTCCACCTCCGTAACAATATTCATAACATCAATCTTGTCTCATTTCAGCTCCTACCAAAGCTTTCCTATATGCTTTAGTTATCTCTAGATCTGACTAATCCAATGCACTCTTGGCTAGTTTCCTGTATTCTTCCCTCTTGAAATTTGAGTAATCCAAAACATTGCTGCTTGTCTTAACTTGCAGCAAGGCCCTTCATCCATCACCCCAAGGTCATCAATCAACATTAGCAGCCACTTAAGCAATGATCTTGATATCTAAGTGCATATCTGACTTCAAATGTATCCATTGCCACATCCTTCCCTATCTGTAATCTCATCCAGAACCGTAATCCTTCAAGATATACACATGCATCTAATTCTGGCTTCCTCAACAATCCTGATTTTAACTACTCCACCATTGGTAGCTTTGCATTCAATCATTCAATCACTAAGCTCTGGAATTCCCTTCCTAAACTTCTCCGTGACTCTACATCATATTTCCTTTAAGGCAATCTGTAAGACATACCTCAGAGACCAAGCTTTTGGTCATCTGGCATAATATCTTTTCATGTGGCTCAGTGTCATACTTAGTTTTGAAATGTTCTGTAAAACAAGAAATATTATTGTTGTAAAGGTGCTATACTAATGTAAGCCATAGTTGTCATACACAGTTTATAATGCCACCAAACTGCATATCATTGGCAAACTTCAAATATGTGGGACAGTAGTATGCAGCAATGTTTGTATCTCTCCACAAGTGCAGAAAAGGTCTATTGTTTTATTTATTCAGTCATGGGATGTGGGTGTCACTGGGCAGGCCAGCTTTTCTGGAGTCAAAGTCACATGTAGGCCAGACAGGTAAGGAGATCAGTTTCTTTCCCTAAAGGACATTGGTGAACCAGATGGGCTTTTCCTGACAATCTGTAATGGATTCATGGTCACCATGAGACGGCTAATACCAGATAGCTATTGAATTCAAATTCCACCATCTGCCATGGCAGGATTTGAAGCTAGGTCCTCAGAACATTACCAAGGTCTTTGGATGAATAATCTAGTGATAATACTGCTAGACCTTCATCTCCCTTTTGTACTAATGCCCTAGCAGTGGCTGTGCTAGGTCCTTTGCTTGTTCAGAGTAAGTTTAGCAAGAATGTCTCTCACCATGGGTAGTACAAAGCCCACATTTTGATAAATGGGGTTTGCCACAAGAAACATGTCATTTTTTAAAATGTTTTCCATTCCTGGATCTAAAAAACATGTCTGCCAGTGGATCTTGCTCAGGAGGCTGCTCAATATGACATATCAGGATGGAAGACAGCAGTAGATGATTTGAATGGGTCATCATGGCATGAGTAATTAATGTGCAGCATGGTTAGTCCCAGCCAGCAGAAGGGTTTTCATTACTTAGCAGATGTGCAAGGATGTAACGTCCTGAAAAACAGGAAGCCGGGAAATGGGTGTCGAATGGAGGAATCCAATTATCATTGAAGGAAGAACTGCAGATGCTGGAAATCTGAAACAAAAACAGAAATTGGTGGAGAAGCTCAGCAAGTCTGGCAGCATCGATGGGGAGAAAGCAAAGTTAACGTTTTGAATCCAATAACCCTTCTTCAGAACCAGTTCAATTTCATTAACATGCAGATTGTTGCACTGAGTTGGTGTGTTTGTGACAGGTATTGTTATGGAATGTGATAGAGCAAGTGCTGAAGTTTAGGGTGTTATCACAGCAGGGCCCCATGTAAATCCAGCATTTTTGGTCAATAGGCTATTTCTGATTTTGACATTTTCTCTTTTTTTTCAGATATTTCCAAACGAACAGTATCCTCTCTAGGGACAGTCCTAGCATGTCTACACGGCTGGAATAAGTTTTGTTTGGCCATCCATGTAGACATGCAATTTTTTTTAAGCACTGACTTGAGGTAATGAGGTGAAAAACACCGAAAATTGTTTTAGAGGGATTCAACGTTAGGTAACATGTGCTCCAATGGTTTGTCAGCTTTGTGACATCTTAGTTAGGCATCTGGTCCAGGGTGCAGAAGGATGAGCTATTCACATATGGGCTGCTGATTTTAGTCGCGAGTGTGGTGCTGGAAAAGCACGGCAGGTCAGGCAGCATCCGAGGAGCAGGACAATCAACGTTTTGGATAATGAGCTCAATCCTGATGAAAGGCTTTTGCCTGAAACATCGATTCTCCTGCTCCTCAGATGCTGCCTGACCTGCTGTGCTTTTCCAGCACCATACTCACGACTCTAACTTCCAGCATCTGCAGTCCTCACTTTCACCCTGCTGATTTTAATGCTTTGTTTGGGAGTACATTCTAGGGTGGGTGTGAATGTGATATTCAGGGTACTCCATTGGGTCATCTGCTCTCAAATCCTGGTTGTTGTTAAATTATTTGAACAGCAATGGTGTTAGCACTGAGTCCTGTGGTAGCCCATTAACCAGTCATCTCCCTTGTTCACTGTTGACTCTAAGTCATCCAGCATCTGAGGAGCAGGAAAATCGATGTTTCGGGCTTGATGAAGGGCTCTGGCCTGAAACATCGATTTTCCTGCTCCTCAGATGCTGCCTGACCTGCTGTGCTTTTCCAGCAGCACACTCTCATTTCTGATCTCCAGCATCTGTAGACCTCACTGTTTCTAAGTCATCCATTCTGAAGGAGTGGTCATAGCCATTCCAACTCAGGTTGAAAGCACTCTGGTCAGCTTTAGGAGCAAGCCAATGGGCCACATTGTATTGCTGTTAGCTCTGAGGTCCAGCAGCAAATGCTTGCCTTCAGATGCTTTGGTGAGTGCCAAACCCGATCACAAATTCTGCTACCCTGAGGAAAGTCAACTTGCTCAACATTAAGAATGGTCTCTACATTTGGAGATATAAATTGCAGGATAAAGCAACCATAAAACACACAGAAAGTAGTTAAATGGATTGATAGTCAGCTGCCAGTGTGATATTTTTTCAGCGTTTTGGAATAGCAATGATTTTTTGCCACACTTTTGAGTTGGAGCTGATGATTCTTGAGCAGAAATAACTGAGCCAGGCAGTGGGTACTGGGGCCAAGTTGTTTCAGGAATTCTGATGCAATGTTGTCATATCCTGTTACTTTGCCACATTTCAAGCTCCTTAATGCTTTCTCCAGTTCCTTGATCCTGTAGTGATGAGGTCTACCATGTTGCTGCTGTTGGTTTTTTTTCAGTTCATGACAGACGGTGCTTTTTATCTTCTTTTCTAACAGCAACCTCACTATGTGGAGCAGACGACTAGCAATGACTAGTTCTGGGTGACCGATCGGTGATTTAGTCCAGATGATTTTTGCACCACTTCACTGCTGCGAATCTGACTCCAACACTACTGACTGGAATCAGGGAAATTGAGCCTTGCAGTCATTTCCTCCTGTCTGGCACAATATGCAGCACTGAGAAACTCAATGAAGTGGTATGCTGTAACAGACAATTCATATTCTTTTAGGAGTGCTGCCCTCACTGTGTCAAGGCATGGACTGCAGATGTGTCAGTAGTCACAGAGTGTATCATGCAAGCTGCTATATATGGGTCTGAAAAGGACTGAAAGGCTTATACTGGGGAGTGACATAAGCACCACTTACTATGATCATGTCATAGGGGCTTGTGGGTAAAACAGCTGAAGGTCTCAAAGGAGGGAGACCAAATATCTGATTCACATTAAAGTCTCTGTAACAATGTATATCATAGCAACATTTCCTGTAAATAATTGTTAATGTGCAATAAACCATATCTTGGTAATTACATTTAACAAGGAGAAAGTGAGGTCTGCAGATGCTGGAGATCAAAGTTGAAACTTTATTGCTGGAACAGCACAGCCTGTAAATAATTGTTAATGTGCAATAAACCATATCTTGGTAATTACATTTAACAACCTAGCTAAGCCAGGAATTGATCTCCTCCTGACACATTTGACCAGGCAGGTCTGTGGTTTCCTACAGTTAAAGAACATGGTGATGGCTTTATTAAGACCATCAGCTCATCCGCAGCTTAGTGAATGGCAACATAAAAGCCCTTATAGCTTCTTCTACAGGTATGATAGATATAGTTACAATGATGTCGTCCACGGTCTCACTGTATTTTCACCAAGCCACTTTACAGAAGTTCTGGTACATCTTCCTTGCACTGTTGATGAATGAAAGGCAAAGGCCAATGTGAGTGAGCCATGGTCCATATTGACTATCTGGGGACTAATCCAGGCTGGTCACTGTGTTGATTCAGGATAAACAGAGTGGGCCTCCAGAACCGACCATAGCCAGATATACTACTCCAAGCAATGGGGAACATCCCAGGCAGTCAGATAGGATCAGAAATGCTCACAGAGCAATAATTTGTCCACAATTCCATAAATGCCAAAATTAGAACATACCTCTCATGGAATATTTTACCATGTGCCTCCAAAAGCCCATCCATAGACATTCTCTTCACTATTTGACCAACTCTTCAAAAAACTAATCATATTAATCAATTATGATTTATCCTATTTGACAACTATCTCTGACCAGCTGAAGATGTGCAAGCTTTCAGTCACTGTATCCATATTTACAGAGTCTAGGTCATTTCCTGACAACAGCTGTCTGGCTAACCAGTCTCTATTTCCTTAGTCTCCCTCTCTTAACTTGGTATGACATTCTTCTTCTGTCTCCTTCCGATGCCTGATGGAAAGTTAGACAAGCATATGCTTATATCTATTTATAGGGCCAGGTCATTAGCCTGTCACCAGAAGCCAGCTTGAGGGATGTTACACTACATCAAATATGGCTGACTAGGAGATTCTCCTATTAGGCACATTGGAAGCACTTAAAGGCTGATAATAAAACTAGTCCTCCACAATATGCCTACATCTACTTGGCCATCAAGTCCCAGAGTGGGATTTGAACCTGGAATTTCCTGTCCCAGAGGGGGAAATACTAACCATTAAACCACAAGAACACATGCATTTAGTTATAAAATATCATATAAAGTGGAACTGATTTCACACTAACACCTTAACAGGCTGTAGGTTGTTACATGTATGTGAAAAGGGGGATTAGTACATCCAGACCTTCCAACCTGCTTCACTCGCATTTGATAAGATTGTGACTGTTGTGATAGTGGCCTCAATGTCAGATTCTTGCTTGCCCTGGCACCCTTTGAGTCTCTTATTCAAATATTTCTGTCACCCTTCAGGTAAAGTTTTAGTGTGAGAACTGGAGCAGCACATGGTAAGTTTTAATAAATTCACATCTTTTTCTTCCTAAAGTTGGGAAGCTTTTACAAATACTGCTTGGCTGTACCTTGTTAGTTCAAACAGTCATCCGAATACTCAGAGCCTCTTGTTCTCAGTTGTTCCATTTTACAAAAGTAGACTAGTCCCTTAAGATCTAAAGTTTATGTAATTGTTCACTATCATGTGTGGGAGGATAGTGTGTCTAGATTTAACAATTAACTTCTATTGTGATGTCTCATTGCCTAAAGAATACAGACATGCCTGCAACATTCTTCATTACCTCAAAACCAGGAAACAATTATATCATCAGACCACTCCATACAGGCTAAAATGGGTTGATGTGACTTATACACAAACAGTATGAGAGAGCAATGAAGCACCAATAAAGCACCAATAATCTGCGCTCACAAATGAGAGTCGAATGGGATTTTATTATATTAAAAGTCTGAATTGTCTGTCACCGTTTAACCAACACAGCACACAGTTTACCTGCCTTTGCTATATCCCATCTGAACAATTTTTGTAAGCCATTTCTGCTCTGTCCCCAGTGTTTTGATTAGATTAGATTCCCTACAGTGTGAAAACAGGCCCTTCGGCCCAACAAGTCCACACCAACCCTGCGAAGAGTAACCCAGCCAGACCCTCTGACTAATGCACCTAACACGATGGGCAATTTAGTATGGTCAATTCACCTGACCTGCACATCTTTGGATTGAGGGAGGAAAGCCACTCAGACACGGGGAGTATGTGCAAACTCCACGCAGACAGTCATCTGAGGCTGAAATCAAACCCGGGTCCCTGGTACTGTGAGGCAGCAGTGCTGATCACTGAGCCACCGTGCCACCCAATGTTCATTGGACACCCACTGATAGTCACATCACAAACAGGCAAGGAATTAGGCAACTTTTGTTTACAGGCATCAAAAGGTAAAACAAAGAAAAAGCAGGTTGGAAGGTCTGGATGTACTAATCCCCCTTTTCACATACATGTAACAACCTACAGCCTGTTAAGGTGTTAGTGTGAAATCAGTTCCACTTTATATGATAGTTTATAACTGCAGTTTGACCCCACAATGCAAACCAAATGTTGGCATCATGACCAACAGATATTTAACATACAATGTTGGTCTGCTGCCCCCAGCAGCAGTCTGCTGGAACCTGGTGTCAATCAAAACCTGTTTGCCTTGTAGAACCTGACACAGCTGAGCTCTGTTATGTACAAGGAGAGCTTGTACCTCCTCAGTGTCCTCAGCCTCTCCTCCGAAGTCTGCTTCTGTTGGCACACTTCCTCTTCATCCAGTACACCACCTTGTTACCCGCTCTAATTGTGCAGAGCACAGCACACCTGGATAATATTGTACACTCTGTCTAGGCTGTATTGGAGGCCTCACCAATTGTTTATTTTAGATACAAGATTGATTGATTGATTTTTGATAACTATGGTACTTAGTTCAAGAGGAAAGTGTAGGGTTCATGTACGGCTTCACAGAGCGTAATTCTCCATAAAACCCAATGCAGATTACACAGCCAATTTCTACTAAGATTTAGCCCATTGTTGGACACAATGAAAGAAAGCCCAAGCTTATAGTCATAGAGTCCTATAGCATGGAGACAGGCCCTTTGGCCCAAACTGGTCCATGCCAACCAAAATGGAGTCAGTGAGGTCTGCAGGTGCTGAAGATCAGAGTTGAGAGTGTGTTCTGGAAAAGCACAGCATGTCAGGCAGCATCTGAGGAGCAGGAACATCGACGCTTCAGGCCAGAGCCCTTCATCAGAAATTTGATTTCAATCTTACTGCAAAGCCTCTTCCAAGGATGCCTACCTTGAATAAGTTCTCCTCCTCTCTCTACAAAGATGTCTCATTCATGATAAAGCGGTCTGGCCCGAAATGCTGATTTTCCTGCTCCTCAGATGCTGCCTGATCTGCTGTGCTTTTCTAGCAACACACTCAACTCTGATCTCCAGCAACTGCAGACCTCACTGTCTCCTAGTTGATTTCAACCTTACTGCGAAGCCTCTTCCAAGGATTCCTACCTTGAAGAAGTTCTCCTCCTCTCTCTCTACAGAGATCTTAGTGAGTCCCTCTCTCACTGTACTCCCCAAGTCATCTCCTCTAGCCTGAATCATTCCTGATGAAGGGGTTCAGCCCGAAACATCGATTTTCCTGCTCCTTGGATGCTGCCTGACCTGCTGTGCTTTTCCAGCAATGCACTCTCAACTCATGTCAATCAAAATGTTCATCTATGCTAGCACCATTTCCCTGCACTTGGCCCATATCCTTCCAAACCTTTTCTATTCTCGTATTTGTCCAAATGCCTTTTCTATATTGTTAATGTACCCACCTCAACCACTTCCACTGGCAGCTCATTCCATTTGCGTACCATCCTCTGTGTAAAAAAAAGTTTCCTTTCATGCTTTCCACTCTCACCTCAAACTGATGCCGTCAAGTCCTCAATACTCCAACCCTGGGAAAATGACTCAGTGTATTCACCATATCCAGGCCTCTCATGATCTTATATATTTCTATAATGATTTCCCCTCAGTTTCCTACACTCTAAAGAAAAAAGTCCTAGCTCGTTCAACATCTCCCTATAACTCAAATCCTTCAGTCCAGGCAACATCCATGTAAATTTCTTCTGCACTCTTTCCAGCTTAATAGCATCCTTCCTACAACAAGTTAACCAAAACTGAACACATTACTCCAAAGTGCAACCTCACTAACATTGTGTAATACTCAACGTAACTTCCCAACTTCTATACTCAATGCCCTGACTGATGAAGGCCAGTGTGCCAAAAGCCTTCTTCACTACTCTATCTACTGTCACCCCACTGTCGCTCCAACTGTGAACCTAAACTCTAAGATCCCTCTGTTCCATAACACTCGTTTAGGCCCTACCATTCCCCATGAAACTTATACCTGGTTTTGACTTTCCAAAATGAAAGACCTCACATTTATTTATGTTAACCTCCATTGGACATTTCTTGTTTCACTTCTCCAGCTACAATTTCTGATAACCTTCAAGGTACAGCTACAATTTTTGACAACCTTCCTCCCTGTCCATGATACCGCCCACCTGAGTCTCATCTGTAAACTTACTAATCATGTATATTCTCATCCAAATAATTTATACAGATAACAAACAGCAATGGGCCCAGCACTGACCCCTGAGGCACACCACTAGCCACAGACCTCCAGTCCAACAAGCATTCTTCTACTATTACTCTCTGCTTCTTACCATAAAGCCAACTATGCATCCAATTTGCCAGCTCCCCCTGGATTCCATGTAATCTATTTCTAGAGCAATTACTTTCTGTAAGTGTTTAATAATAATCTGATGAAAAACAACTTCTTACAGAATCTCTGACAGACATCATCGCATAAAAGAAGATAATGTTATAAGGAAGCTGAAGAACCTGAGGTAGTCTGTGGGCATATTTCCTTTTGATCATCTAATGACTTCTTCTATGAACAATTAATATCTATGTTCAACACTGAGCTGAAAATTGTCTGAACTGAGCAGATGTGGCTTTTTGAAAGCTGAGAAATAGCCTTGAAGTCAACATTCAGTGATTATAGTCATCTTTTTGAAGGAAGTTTCCATCATCAGAGTAGATTGAACTGGAGATAGAGCTATAGAGTCATAGAGATGTACAGCATGGAAACAAACCCTTCAGTCCAACTTGTCCATGCCAACCAGATATCCCAATCTAATCTAGTCCCACTTGTCAGCACCCAACCCATATCCCTCTGAACTCTTCCTATTCATTTACCCATCCAGATGCCTTTTAAATGTTCCTCTGGCAGCTCATTCCATACATGCACCACCCTCTGTGAAAAAGTTGCCCCTTGAGTCCCTTTTAAATTTTTCCCCTCTCACCCTAAACCTATGCCCTCTAGTTCTGGACTCACCCACCCCAGGGAAAGACTTTGTCTATTTATCCAATCCATGCCCTTAATGATTTTATAGACCTTTAGATGCTCGGCTTCTAAGGCACATTTCACCAGGAGCAATTTACAGGACTTGTCTTGTGCAGTAAAATAATCTCTTACTTAACATTAAGCACAGAAGGAGAGCTAATCAAACTAATTTTCTATGGAGCATTGGTAAAACCTAGGATTCTGGAAAAACTGAAGGCTGAAGGGGAACTCGAGTTTTGCTGACTCTGCCTTTTCACTTTCCTGCTGGATCCAGTTTTCCTGCTTCAGCAACCCACCATTCGATAGTTCCAGACACTGCTACCTCCCCTGACTCCTTTGATCTCCTCTGTGACTATTAAGAGACTGTCCACTCAGCTTCAGATCTCCCCCTCACATTTGTACCTCTGACTTCTGATCTACCAGCACCACAATTCCCCTTCCCTACTGATTCCAGAGCTCAATGTTCCTCTGGCTGATAAACTACATTCCCCTGCAACATCACCACAACTCTAAACTGCCTCCCATCTGACTGCTGAACTCTACAAGAAGAGGAACTTACTTCTTGTGAGTTGCTGGCCAAGCTGGTTGTCTGGAAGCTCAGCAGTACCAAAGCTGACTAGTAGGAACTGCTGGGACTGTAGGGAGGTTCATGAAGATCAAAGATGACAATGGTCCCAAGAAAACCACAGGCATACTTGAGTATAGAGGTTGTGGGCATCCTGGCAAAGAGGGTGAGGGCATGAAGGGAACAGATTTTGGAAGCTAGGTTTGGAGGCACAACGTGGGGATAGACCTAAAGGGCAACTTTTTCATGCAGAGGGTGGTACGTGTATGGAATGAGCTGCCAGAGGATGTGGTGGAGGCTGGTACAATTGCAACATTTAAGAGGCATTTTGATGGGTATATGAATAGGAAGGGTTTGGAGGGATATGGGCCGGGGTGCTGGCAGGGGGGACTAGATTGGGTTGGGATATCTGGTCGGCATGGACGGGTTGGACCAAAGGGTCTGTTTCCATGTTATACATCTCTATGACTCTATGACTCTATATAATCTTAGGACAAGGTTCTTCCTATGTGCATAAGTTTCTCTTTGCTACCAGGCACTCCCAAACCCTCCTTCTCTGCACAAATATCGATGCTTATGTTTTTAAATTGGGCCTCATGAAGCTTCTTAGAAATACAGACTTGAGGCTTGAGCAAGGCCACAGTTATTTCAACATGGAGGTATAATTAGCATATTATTTCTTTTTAAGCTAATGTCTTAGCAGCAAATGGGGTGAGGGGAATTGGTCTTGGCAGTAAGACAAACTGGTTGATTGTAAATCAAGTAAATTTTATAGGTCTGCTCATTTTTTCACTAATTTTATTGGCAAAGTAAGTCAGGTGGGATCAATGTTATGTCAATTTGTAAGTGCTTATGCAAGGATTTTAAAAAATTAATTCAGGAGATGTGGACATTGCTGGCTGGGGCAAGAATTATTGCCAAACTTGCATTGCCTAGAAAAAGGAGGTGGTCAGTTGTCTTCTTGAACTGCTGCAGTCTGTTTGTCATAGATAGACACACCATGCTGTTAGGGATGTTGATCCTACAACACAGAAGGAACGATGATATATTTCCAAGTCAGGACGATGAGTGATTATAGAGTCATAGTCATACAGTATGCAAGCAGACCTTTCAGCCCAACTGGTCCATGCTGACCAGGTTTCTTAAGCTGAACTAGTCCCATTTGTCTGTGTTTTGTCCATATCCCTCTAAACCTCTCCTGTCCATGTACCTGTCCGAATATCTTTTAAATTTTATAATTGTACTCACCCCTACCACTTCCTCTGGCAACTTGTTCCACACACATACACACACACCACCCTCTGCATGAAAACATTTTTCCTCAGGTCCCTTTTAAATCTTTCTTCTCTGTTATGGACCAGTCCAGACCCCATTTCTGCCTGAGGCAGTATCAGTTAGCTATAAACAAATTGGCCCTGAAACCTTTGGAGTCTGTGTCTTTTACAACCTCTCTGAAAAAAAAGCCAAGGACAGCATAACCTTGTTAAAGGAGCAGCATCATCATACCTCTAACCTTAAACCTATACTCTCCAGTTTTGAACTCTCCTACCCTAGGGAAAATACCTTGGCTATTCACCTTATCTATGACCCTCATGATTTTTTAATCCTCCCAAATGAATCTATCTCCATAATGTCACTCCTCAGCCTCTGACCCTCCAGGGAAAAAGCCCCAGCCTATCCAGCCTGTCCCTATAACTCAAACTTTCTAGTTTCGGTAGCATCCTTGTAAATCTTGTTTGTATCCATTCCAGTTTAATAACATCCATCCTATTGGTGGCATTCCCACGTATCTGCTGCCCCTGTCTTTTCAGATGGAACTGGTCATGGGTTAGGAAGGTGCTAACTGAGGAGTTTTTGAAGTGCAGCTTGTAGATATGGCACACATTGCTGCTAATGAGTGTCGGTGGTGGGGGGAACAAATGTTTGTGGATGTGATGCCAATTAGCTTGTTGCTTTGTCCTGGATAGTGCCAAGCTTCTTGAGAGTCATGGAAATACTCATCCAGGAAAGTACTGAATGTTCTATCACACTTCTGACTTATGTTTGTCAATGTGTGAAGCCTTTGGAGAGTCAGGAACTGAGCTACTTGCGGCAGGATTCCTAGCCTCTGATCTTCTCTTGTCATATTTATATGGCTAGCCCAGTTCATTTTCTGCTCAGTGGTAACCCATCAGGATGTTGCTAGTGGAGGATATGGTTATGGTAATTGTCATTTAATATTAAATGGGAATATTTTATTGGTTTGATGGCTATCATGCAAGACCAATTTTACCCTCAACATTGCTGAAATCATCTTTTCTACTGAATATATATATATTTGATTATTGAAGATAAACTGCCTTACAAATTAATTGTTTGCAGCAATAACCATTGTGTTTTTCTACATACTGTACAATACCTTGAATTTGATAAGTTGAGTTATGGTTTCTAGTTAAATAATAATTTCGTGTATTTTCAGCATATTTGATTTGTTGCAGAAAAGCCACAGTGTGAATGCTGGAAACTCAAAATAAATACATAAACTGCTGATTTATTGGCAATTTTACTACAACGTCTATAACAATCCAATTTGATTCATCCGGTTTTATTTTTAGTCATCGTATTGCCAGCAATTTGATTTATTTCTATGTTTTGGCAAAATGAACCCATCTCCATATTCCTTGTAATTGGGCCGAATCCACTTCAATGGAATGAGTACTTAACCAGTAATGACATTATTACTGAGTCAATTTAAATCCGTTAATTTGAATATACTTCCATTTAAATGCGGGGTTTAGAAGTATGAATAATGTAAATCTGAGATAAATTCTGGAAACACAGAACAGGTCCTACAGCATTTGTAATGAGGAAAGGGAAAGAGATGGGTAAAAGAAAGCTCTTCTCAGAATTAATGGGGGCAGGGCGGGGCAGGGCAGGGCTTCCCACCTCCTTCATCCTCTGATGCCTTCTGTTTGCTTCCAAGATTGTTAGCTTTTTACTTCATAATTTTATTCATTAGGATTTGGTATGACTTGATTTTGGTTAGCACTGCACATGGTTCTGCTACTCCACCAATGTTTAGGAAAGGCCTGTTTTGCAAATCTATGACTTGGCGGTGTTGGACTGGAGTGGACAAAGTTAAAAATCACACAACACCAGGTTATAGTCCAACAGGTTTATTTGGAAGCACTAGCTTTCAGAGTGCCACTCCTTCATTAGGTGGTTGACAACTTTTTCCAAATCTAGACTTTTGACTTTTACATCCATAAAGTCACCATAATCCTACCAGACCATAGGGCTGCTCTCTCATTAGAGGCAGATGACTAATGGGGTTGAACCTGAGGGTCACCTTACCTCAGGCAATGGGCGAGGTGGCAAAGAGACTCCTTTTGTACACACTCCACACAGACAGTTACCCAAAACTGGGATTGAACCCAGGTCCCTGGCATTGTGAGGCAGCAGTGCTAACTACTGAGCCATGCCGCCCTATTCTCACATGTGTCTTCATGAGTGCAAGACAAATAGCATTGACAGCTGCTGAAAATGTGTTGCTGAAAAAGCGCAGCAGGTCAGGCAGCATCCAAGGAGCAGGAGAATCGACGTTTCGGGCATAAGCCCTTCTTCAGGAAGGGCTTCTCATGCCCGAAACATTGATTCTCCTGCTCCTTGGATGCTGCCTGACCTGCTGCACTTTTCCAGCAACACATTTTCAGCGCTGATTTCTGTAGGAAAGCAAGTCCAGAATATCAACAGGGCCCAGCCAGCAGGTCCCAGCAAGTTGTGTGGGGGAGGCAGGCAGCTGGGCTTCAGAAGCTTAGTGTGAGGTTATATCCTTGGAGACGGTATCTAGGGATGGACACAGGTGACCTCCCTCATCATTCCTCCCCACCAACACCAAAACGAGGATATAATCCATCTTCCTATCTGACAATGGTACCCCATAATACAATAGTTGTAAAGCAGGGAAAGGTTCTGAATTGGCCATTAATTGCACTGAAGATCTCCATTGGGCCCACAGATTAGCAGGCTGCTTGATATATTCACTGTTCCCATACCCTCCCCAGTCCCCAAGAAACGTGAGACAGGTTGGGGGGTGGATGAGACAGTGGCTGAGGTCACACACTGCACCTTACAAGCCTCTCACCTTCACACCCACCAGTGGAGGAACTATAGACTCCAGCCCATTGTTAATAATGATTCTGCATGCGAGCTATAAACAGAATAGAATAGAAAATTACGAGGCTTGTTGTCGTTAGGTCATTTAATTAAGGCTGAAGTATTCATCAACTTTAGCTTGTTCAATTAAATTTATGGACCATGGGAATTGCCCCAATTCCCCCACATCACAGTAATGGTTCGACTGTTTAAAAACATTGATGAAATCTTTCTTTTCTTCACCTTCCATCAAAACCTTCTGCTTCTCTCCAGCTAGATAGGCCCTGCATCTTCAAGAGCCCATTTACTGTCTTTAACAGGACTGAGAACCTGATCTCATGAGTGATTCCAAGTGAAAATTCCAATGAGTGACTGTTTCCCCAATCAGGGGCAGATTTCAGAACCCCAAAAGGGGTTCCAAATTCTGTTTCCTCACATAGAAAAGCCACCCAACAAATACTACAAGACCTGTTGAATATTCAGAATATTCATTTTCATTTTTAATTAAATATTTCTATAATTTACTCCTTTGACAAATACCCTTCTAAAATCTTCTGTGTTCAAAAATAATGGAGTCACAGAAATGTGGACTTATGATATCTTCTAATGAAGGGCTTATGCCCGAAATGTTGACTCTCCTGCTCCTTGGATGCTGCCTGACCTGCTGAGCTTTTGCAGTCCCACACGTTTTGACTCTGATTTCCAGCATCTGCAGTCCTCACTTTCTCCTTATGATATCTTCTGGAAATAAGCTCTTTTTCTTTTGCATCTTTCTATGACGTATATCTTTGTTGTTTAGTGATGTCAGATACACCGTTGTCTCTGCCCCAAGACCTCACGATCATCCTTACAAGCACCAAGTAATCCATCTCATCCGATTAGTTCTGAGGAAGGGTCACTAGACCCAAAACATTAACTCTGATTTCTCTTCAGATGCTGCCAGACCTCCTGAGATTTTCCAGCAATTTCTGTTAGTGTTTCTGATTTACAGCATCTGCAGTTCTTTCAGTTTTTAATCTATCCCATCCACCACTTCATCAGCAACTCAATGTGCTACTGTATTGGAGCAGCAATAGTTGCTCTGCTTGACTGGCCAGTGTAATGGTCTTCAGGTTAGTCTCTAAAAGTGGATAAACCTTGGCAGCTAGTGCTGTCTGAACTCCACGTTCCCAATGTTTAGTCAGTAGGATCTGATCCATCTCAGCTCAGAACCCACTACTTGATCTCTGCTATGAATGCTCTGTGTCGTTCCAAAAGGATGCTTCATAGAGAGTGTTTTTATAGATACTGGATGATACAACTGCTCATCCCTGCCACTATCCTGCAGAACAGAGCAGCACAGTGGCTCAGTAGTTAGCACTGCTGCCTCTCAGTGGTAGGACCTGGGTTCGATTCCAGCCTCGGGTGGCTGTCTGTGTGAAGTTTGCTCTGGGTGCTCCAGTTTCCTCCCACGATCCAAAGATGTGCAGGCTAGGTGAATTGGCCATGCTAAATTGTCCATAGTCTTCAGGGATGTATGTGGTAGGTGCATTAGCCAGGGGTAAATGTAGAGCAATAGGTTTGGGGAATGAGTCTGAGTGGTCTTCAGAGGGTTAGTGTGGACTTGTTGGGCCACAGGGCCTGTTTCCACCCTGTATGGATTCTAAATTCACAAACAATGTTCTGAGCTGTTGAAAATATATTGTACCCACCCAGGAGGACTGGGGAGATGGGTAGTGTCAGATGCTGCATTGTCCTATTGCCTTCTGATACAACTGAAGACTTTGACAAAAGTTATAAAACATCCAGCCACCCCCATCAAGAGGTGTGCCACATACATAACAGGACAGACCCAGCAGCTCAAAAACCCAAGTTTAGTGATATAGTTTGTCAAGATTGTAGTCAGGAGGTACATTTAATTAAACAGACAGAATGGCAGACTAAATAAAAGGGGGAAAAAATGGAATGGTGAAGTGCAGAAAAGTTTACCAAATGCTTGAAGAAAATAAAGGACAAAGGGCGGTGTTTAGTGAAGGTGGCAAAAGTCATGCCAATGAGCTGAAGAGCTGGCAAGAACTCTGCATCACCTCTGTTAGGAATTAGACCAGCTTAATTCAGTGGCTGTTACAGACACAACTAGACAAGAGGCTGGAAGCTATATTAAGAGTGGTAGCACTATCCTGGAGGAATTGGCTGCTGCTGGTACCCACCAGTCTAAGTCCTGGTTTTATCACTGGATCCCAGGCCAAATACTTGCTTCCTACAGTCTGGAAGCAAGTCATCTGGCCCTTACTGGCCTTCAGAACAGCATTTTAACCAGACACAATGCCCCTACCCTTTCCATGTAACCTTGCATGGCAAATCTACCTATCCTACACATCCCTGGACACTATGGGCAATTTACCTTGGCCAATCAATCAACCTAACCTGCACATCTTTGGGCTGTGGAAGGAAATAGGAGCATCTGGAAGAAACCCACGCAGACACAAGGAGAATGTCCGTGTGGAGTTTGTACAGTCGCATGAGGCTGGAATTGAACCCTGGTCCTATGAGACAGACAGTGCCACTGCACCGACCAATGCAGTAGGGGAAAAGGGCTGTGAGCGAGGGTGGGAGAGATGAGGTGGAAAGGTAAACAGCAGGAAAATGAAGCTGCCTGCTGGATCTGTTGATCATCACTGAGTGCCTGAATGTGGGACCCCATCTCAACACCTTGGGTGCCCCCATAAACCCCGCACAGGTTACCTCATCACGTTCTTTGCTTCGCAGAGAAGGTTAGCTGACACGGAATAACGAAGTAGATTGGAAGGAGGCTTTTGTGGAATATAAACACCAACATGATCAGCTGAGTAGAATGCTTGTTTTTTGTGCTATAGAAGGAAATAAGACAGTTGTCTTCTGTTAGTCAATGTACTTTGGTGCAATACAAAACATTTAAAATTATATACCATGTCCCAAGTCAATTTGATTTCTAATCATTAAGGTTTGAGTTCCCAAAGATTGTTTGTACACGTCATGTTTTGACACCACACCACACAGCTTTCAGTCAACTTAACAATACCTCTCATGGTGCCAAGACTGATTCAGCAGCAGCTGGGTCTAATGGTCAGATTGTGCTAATGGGTCTCTGGGCAGATTGTCAATCTGTTGTGCACTCATTTTACATTTAATGAGCATCACACAACCCATTTGCTGTCAGTATCTCACATAATGTCGGGCTCTCTATGGTCACTGCATCGCAAAATTTCGAGAGTATTTATAAATTCGTCCAACATTATCCTTCCCTGCACACTCATGATGATGCAGCTGCCTGTCCATTTCTCCTGGGCTGTTTGAAAATGAAGCATGAAGTTGTATATAACATCCTTCACTATTAACTTGCTATATTTTGTGTTCTATGAAGGTCATTTTAAATGTATTATCCTAGCAGAAATGTATCAAATGGGGAGCTGGACTTGCAGGTGTACGTATTCAGATTGGAGCCTTGCAGCCAACCTTTTAGAAATATCTCCATAGAGACTGCTAACATTCAAAAAGTGAAAAGAATTTTCCATTTACTACCTGCAAGAGTCACTAAGCAAGGTTTCACATTTTCAGATGTTTACTGTAACAAAAGGCAAAAACACTATTGACTTAACACGACAGTCCAGATTATTGCTGTTATGGAGAACATCTGATAGATGCCATTGGAAATCCTAAACCCTGACTCTAACATTTCCCATTTTCATAGTGGTGCTGGAGAGAGATAATTGAGGATAGGCCATGGTTCATGCATTTGTGGTTATCAGAGGCAGCTGGTCAATTAAATGGTTAGCTGCACCCATTCAAATTGGATTTTTGAATGCTTGTTGTCTGGAATGTGAAGGAAATATGGTGATTAGACTAGTTAAGAACAAAGCTATTCTTTCTACTTCTGTTTAATAGCCATATTCCTTTGGACATCTGAGGTACTCATGCTGATGCAGTATCTAGACATATTGGAAGTGTGGGTCATGTTTTCTTTGGAGTTGGGGGGGTGTCAGTATCAGGTACCTTTGGGAAGGGAGTCAGTAATCTCTGGGATTAGTCTCTGGGACAATTGTGAAGAAAAGGAATATAACACTTTGGAAGGGTAAAGCCTGTACAAGAGCTGTTTAAATCTGTCTAGCAATGTCAAGAACCACCAATACCTGTCAAGAAATGTTGAAGTAAAAGATTGAGAAATATTAATCTGTATAGAGTGTCAAAATTGTTAAGAAGTATAAAACTGACAAGAAGTGTATATCTGTGCAGACATATCAAGGAGCATCAAACTCTCAGAAGACTCAAAAAGTTTTAAAACCTGTCAAAATGTGCCAAACTGTCAAGAAGTGTCAACCTGTTGAAACTCATTAAAATATGTTTCTCAGAATTAGTTCTTTTCTTATTAGTGTACAGCCTGCAATATAGAATCTGAAATAAACTTCTTTCTCCTGTGCATGATAACATAGGAATAGTAGGTGAGTGGGGATGATAGTTGAAGAGTGGTGAGTGCAAGTCTGCACTAAATTGACATACAGGGTATAAGAGGCCATGAACTATGAGTAGCAGGGCATGGGCTTTACAGTAGGTATGAGGGGCCAAAGTGGGTGATTGGTAGAAAACCTTTGGTATGGCCAGCATTATGGAACTTAAGGGGCTCAGAGAGTGTGAGAAGTAAAGACTAGAAAAATGGTTTACATTTTTATTCTCTAATTTTTTTTGATGCAGTGTTGGTACCTTGAGGCTAACTTTCCATTTAGTCTCCTTCAGAACCCAGGAAACTGCTCGTGTCTTCCCTGGTCCCCTGCCTCAAAGTCCAATCCAGCCTACCTCCCTTCAGGGAATGTGAATGTCCATTTTTAAAACCATTTTTAAAGGTCAGGTTCATTTCTCCTACCTCTGCACACCCAACCAAGAATAACAATCATAACCTATCTTTGTAGTCAACTTGTACTTTCTGAATGAGCCTACCATGGGAACCTTATCAAACGCCTTGCTAAAATCCATGTACACCACATCCACTGCTCTACATTCATCAATGTGTTTTGTCACATCCTCACAGAATTCAATAATGTTTGTGAGGCATGGCCTGCCTCTCACAAAGCCATGCTGACTTTCTCTAATCAAGCTATGGTTTTCCAAGTAATTGTAAATCCTGACTATCAAAATCCTCTACAATAATTTTCCCACCACATACATAAGACTGATTGGTCTGTAGTTCCCAGGGTTATCCCTATTCCCTTTCTTGAACAAGGGAATTACATTTTCCACCTTCCAATCATCTGGCACTACTCCAGTGGACAGTGAGGATGCAAATTCAGAAAGTAAGGAGGCATGAGATACAGGGAAATCTGGCTATCTGGACAGAGAATTGGCTGGCCCATAGAAGACAGAGGATATTAGTAGATGGAAAGTATTCAACCTGGAGCTTGGTGACCAGTGGTGTACTGCAGGGATTGATTTTGGGACCCTTGCTCTTTGTGATTTTCATAAATTACTTGGATGAGGAAGTGGAAGGTTCGGTTAGTAAGTTTGCTGATGACACAAAGGTTGGTGGAGTGGTGGATAGAGTGGAGAGCTGTTGCAAGTTGCAAAGAGACATTGATAGGATGCAGAGCTGGGCTGCTAAGTGGTAGATACAGTTCAACCTGGAAAAGTGTGAAATGATTTATTTTGGAAGGTTGAATTTGAATGCAGAATACAGGGCAGGATTCTTGGCTGAATGAAGGAACAGAGGGATTTTGGGGGTGTCCCTGTCCATAGATTCCTCAAAGTTGCCACCCAAGTTGATAGAGTTGGTAAGAAGGCGTATGGTGTGTTGGCTTTCATTAGCCAGGGGATTGAGTTTAAAAGCTGCAAGGTTATGCTGTAGCACTATAGAGGAGAAAGTGAGGACTGCAGATGCTGAAGACCAGAGTTGAAAAGTGTGGTGCTGGAAAAGCGCAGCAGGACAGTCAGCATCCGAGGAGCAGGAAAATCGACGTTTTGGGCGTAAGCCCTTCTTTAGGAATGAGGCTAGTGTGCTAAGCAGGCTGAGACAAAAGGTGGGGGGGGGGATATTTGGGGAAGGCCGTGTGGTTGGAGGGTTCCTAGGCGGAAGATGAGGCGCTCTTACTCCAGCTGTCGTGTGGCCAGGGTCTGGCGATGGAGGAGGCCAAGGACCTGCATGTCCTTGGCGGAGTGGAAGGGGGAGTTAAAGTGTTCAGCCACGGGCGGTTGGGTTGGTTGGTACGGGTGTCCCAGAGGTGTTCCCTGAAACGTTCCGCAAGTAGGCGGCCTGTCTCCCCAATATGGAGAAGGCCACATCAGGTGCAGCGGATACAGTAAATGATGTGTGTGGAGGTGCAGGTGAATTTGGGACGGATATGGAAGGATCCATTGGGGCCTTGGCGGGACGTGAGGGGGGAGGTGTGGGCGCAAGTTTTGCACTTCTTGCGGTTGCAGGGAAAGGTGCCAGGACTGGAGGTTGGGTTGGTGGGGGGTGTGGACCCGACGAGGTAGTCACGGAGGGAGTGGTCTCTCCGGAATGCTGATGGGGTGGGGTGGGAAATATATCACTGGTGGTGGGGTCTGTTTGGAGGTGGCGGAAATGACGGAGGATGATACGATGTATCCAGAGGTTGGTGGGGTGGAAGGTGAGGACCATGGGGTTATGTCCTGGTGGCGATTGGAGGAGCGGGGTTCAAGGGTGGAGGTGCGGGAAGTGGAGGAGATGCGGTGGAGAACATCGTCGACCACGTCAGAGGGGCAATTGTGGTCTTTGAAGAAGGAGGCCATTTGGGTTGTTCGGTTGTGGAATTGTTCCTCCTGGGAGCAGATGCAGTGGAGGCGAAGGAATTGGGAATATGGGATGGCGTTTTTACAGGGCGCAGGGTGGGAGGAGGTGTAGTCTAGGTAGCTGTGGGAGTCGGTCGGTTTGTAGTAAATGTCTGTGTTGAGTTGGTCGCCCGAGATAGAAATGGAGAGATCTACGAAGGGGAGGGAGGAGTCTGAGACGGTCCAGGTAAATTTGAGGTCGGAGTGGAAGGTGTTAGTAAAAAAGATGAACTGTTCAACCTCCTCGTGGGAGCCCGAGGTAGCGCCAATACAATCATCATTTTAGTGGAGGAAAAGGTAGGGGGTGGTGCCAATGTAGCTGCGGAAGATGGACTGTTCTACATATCTGACAAAGAGGCAGGCATAGCTGGGGCCCATGTGGGTGCCCATGGCTACTCGTTTGGTTTGGAGGAAGTGGGAGGATTGGAAGGAGAAGTTATTAAGAGTGAGGACCAGTTTAGTCAGTCGAAGGAGGCTGTCAGTGGAAGGGTACTGGTTGGGTCGGCGGGAGAGGAAGAAGCGGAGAGTTTGAAGACCTTCGTGATGGGAGATGGAGGTGTACAGGGACTGGATGTCCATCGTGAAGATTAGGCGCTGGGTGCCGGGGAAGCGAAAATCATGGAGGAGGTGGAGGGCGTGGGCGGTGTCCCGAACGTAGGTGGGGAGTTTTTGGACTAAGGGGGACAGGACAGTGTCGAGGTATGCAGAGATGAGTTCAGTGGGGCAGGAGCAGGCTGAGACAATGGGTCGGCCGGGGCAGTCGGGTTTGTGGATTTTGGGCAGGAGGTAGAAACAGGCGGTGCGGGGTTGTGGGATTGTGAGGTTGGAGGCGGTGGATGGGAGATCCCCTGAGGTGATGAGGTTATGGATGGTCTGGGAGATGATGGTTTGGTGGTGGGAGGTGGGGTCATGGTCAAGGGGGCAGTAGGAGGAGGTGCCCGCGAGTTGGCGTCTAGCTTCAGCCCCTCTGCAACTCACTCGTCAGGTCCACACCCCCCACCAACCCAACCTCCACTCCCGACACCTTCCCCTGCAACCGCAAGAAGTGCAAAACCTGCGTCCACACCTCCCCCCTCACCTCCCTCCAAGGCCCCAATGGATTCTTCCATATCCATCCCAAATTCACCTGCACCTCCACACACATCATTTACTGTATCCGCTGAACCCAATGTGGTCTCCTCTACATTGGGGAGACAGGCTGCCTATTTGCGGAACGTTTCAGGGAACACCTCTGGGACACCCGCACCAACCAACCCAACCGACCCATGGCTGAACACTAACTCCCCCTCCCACTCTGCCAAGGTCATGCAGGTCCTTGGCCTCCTCCATCGCCAGACCCTGGCCACACGACACCTGGAGGAAGAGCGCCTCATCTTCTGCCTAGGAACCCTCCAACCACACGGGATGAACGCAGATTTCTCCAGCTTCCTCATTTCGTCTCCCCCCACCTTATCTCAGTCCCAACCCCTGGATTCAGCACCACCCTCTTGACCTGCAATCTTTTTCCTATCTCAGCCCACTTGGCACACCAGCCTCATTCTTGAAGAAGGGCTTATGCCTGAAACGTCAATTTTCCTGCTCCTCGGATGCTGACTGACCTACTGTGCTTTTCCAGCACCACACTTTTCAACTGTAGCACTATAGAGCCCTGGTTAGACCACACTTGGAATATTCTGGTTGCCTCATTATAGAAAAGATGTGGAAGCTTTAGAGAGGGTGCAGAGGAGATATACCAGGATGCTGCCTGGACTGGAGGGCATGTCTTATGAAGTAAGATTGAGGGAGCTAGGGCCTTTCTCATTGGAAAGAAAAAGGATGAGAGGTGACTTGATCGGGGTGTAGAGGCTGATGAGAGGCATAGATAGAGTGGATAGCCAGACTTTTTTCCCAGGGCAGAAATGGCTATCATGAATGGGGATAATTTTAAGGTGATTGGAGGAATGCACTGCCAGCTGTGGTAGTAGAGTCAAATACATTAGGTACATTTAAACAGCTCTTGGATAGGCACGTGGAAGATAGCACAATGAAGGGTATGTAGGTTAGTCTCATCTTGAAGTAGAATCAAAGATCGGCATAACATTGAGGGCTGAAGGGCCTGTACTGTGATGTACTGTTCTATGTCCTATGTTCTACTTTAAACAGAACAGAACATTTCCTTCTTTACTCTTAGCATAAACACATACACTTCACAGATGTATGTTATATTCACTGTTCTTTCAGCATAAATTTAATTCTCCCACAGTCAGGCCAAAATAATTCTTCAGGAAAGGGATTCTAATCTAGAGTGGTGCTGGAAAAGCACAGCAGGTCAGGCAGCATCCAAGCAGCAGGAAAATCGATGTTTCGGGCAAAAGCCCTTCATCAGGAATAGAGACAGAGTGCCTGCAGGGTGGAGAGATAAATGATTTTCCTGCTCCTCGGATGCTGCCTGAACTGCTGTGCTTTTCCAGCACCACTCCAATTTAGAATCTGGTTTCCAGCATCTGCAGCCACTGTTTGATCCCTTTCCTTAAGGGTAAAGGGAAGAAAGCAGAATTAGGCGATTGAGCTGGATGATCAACCATGATCTGGTGAATGGCAGAGCAGGGTCAAAAGGCTGAATAGCCTCCTCCTGCTCCTATCTTTTATATTTCTATGTTTTTTTTAAAATCAAGGTATCTTCTAACTCCAGAACTGTTTCTCACGATGAGTATTCTTGGAGATCCTCCATCGGGTTCAAGCTAGGTGAAGCTCACAGCCTCATTTTAACTCCTCACATTTTGGTGGGCGGTACGGTGGCACAGTGGTTAGCACTGCTGCCTCACAGCGCCAGAGACCCGGGTTCAATTCCCGCCTCAGGCAACTGACTGTGTGGAGTTTGCACATTCTCCCCGTGTCTGCGTGGGTTTCCTCCGGGTGCTCCGGTTTCCTCCCACAGTCCAAAAATGTGCAGGTCAGGTGAATTGGCCATGCTAAATTGCCCGTAGTGTTAGGTGCAGGGGTAAATGTAGGGGAATGGGTTTGGGTGGGTTGCGCTTCGGCGGGTCGGTGTGGACTTGTTGGGCCGAAGGGCCTGTTTCCACACTGTAAGTAATCTAATCTAATCTAATCTAATCTAATGTAAGTAATCTAATCTAATCTAATCCAAACACAAGCTTGAACCATATATTGCAAAATGTTGGATTGTAGAGTCTTTAGATTTCCAGTTGTTCTCTCTCATTCTAAAATTCTGGCAAATTAACCCACTGTGATATTCAGTGACATTTTAACTAAACCGGTGACCTGATTCTGACAATAACTCCCTCTACAGTATTCCTATGGCAAGTTGAATCATTTAGAATTTGCATCTAGGTAGTAATGCTGATTTGCTATCCTTGAGAAACCAACTGTCTTCAATTTGAAAATAAGTAGAACAGTTTAAAGCATAGCTGATTACAGTCAACATTCTCAACACTTTAGTGGGACTTTGGAGACTCACAGCCTATCTACTGATAGCAGACAGGCTGCTGCTATTGTTTCCAAATGTAGATTACAAATTCTTCTGAGTAAGACAATCTGGACCTCCTTTTCACTCCTAGGAGAAAGTGAGGACTGCAGATGCTGGAGATCAGAACTGAAAAATGTGTTGCTGGAAAAGCGCAGCAGGTCAGGCAGCATCCAAGGAGCAGGAGAATCGACATTTCGGGCATAAGCCCTTCTCCAGGAAGGGCTTTTCACTCCTATCAATCAGAGCATCCAGGCAAGCTGTCAAGCAGATTCTTGGGAAGTTCACATAGCCCCCTTCATGGTTCTCATTTTAGTGCATGATCCCAAACCAAAAAATCTTATAAATCTTTTAAATTGTAGCACCTGACATTTTTTTACCTTGTTCATCTGTCTTTTTTACATATGGATGCGAATGATATCATCATTAACTTCACTCTGAGAAGAAAGCCAGCTGAATTTCTCAGTGTATGAAGGCAATGGGTATTATGTTGTCTGGTTCCTCTAAGTGAGATCAGACTCAAAATGCTGGAGCCTCATTTCTTTCAGCTCTCCCTGTGGTTGATCTGTTGAAAAACAGATACATTGTTACATTACCATGTTGCAGTGAGTGTGGCATCCAGGACTATGCAGTCACATGGTGCTTAGTCACTTTTCTCTTTATGAATATTATAACAATATAACAGTGGGACAAGAAAAAAAATCAGGGCCTTATAAGTAACTTTTTCTAAAGTTTCCTTGTGGGGTTGGGAGGAGTGGGGATATCCTACTCAACACAGAATAATTTATGACCACCTCTGTGGCAGACTGTTATCCCCCCAGCTCCTTCACCTTTGCAAGGCTCCTATAAGACAGGTCGCTGACCTGGTATTGGACCAGCAGCCATCTGAGCTACTTGATTTTGCTCAGCTTCTGATCCCAGAACAGATTGGCATTGGCCAGGAGGAGCTAAATTGGGCTTCAGTTTTATTTCTAAAGCAGCAGTGAGTTTATATTCCACCCAACTCTCCACCCATCCAAAACTTAAAATCAGTCCTTTAATCAGTGTACCCAAGTACCTAGACTATCATTTTATTAAGGGTGATATTTACATTAAGTTTGTGCTTCAGACAGGAGAAAAATCAAAAGAGTATTTTTTGCCTGGAAACATTTCCACATCTTAGTGGCACAATCATGCATTTTATTGCAATTGACCTTATAGTATCACATTTGTAACTTGAAAGGTAATTTTGCTTAACGTTATTGCATCAAGCTGATGTCCCTTTAACAGGCTGGGAAAGTACAGCAAGTTCTTCTGTGCTGATCATTAATAAATTTGTCACAAAGTATAAATTAGCTCCTCTACATTTACTTATCCCATCTCACTTAAGATTTTAAAACATCTCTCTGAAAGATCGTTACATTACCTGGTAAAGCTTCACTAACATTGACTTATTGCTGGGTAGTACTAGTTACTTAACACTCCCTGTTTTTGCTTGCACACAATTACAAACTAAACAAAGGCAGAAAATTCAATGTAAATGTGATTGGATTAGGTCCCAACTCCGAATAAACCCAGCCTCAAGTTGCCACTGAATGGAGTTTGAGGTTGTGCACTTAATAATTGATAAGTAGGTAACTAGGTGCTTTGCGACTCCCTTGCTAAATTTTTAAGTAGAAGCTTCATGCTTATAATCAATAAGTGAGTAGCTGGGAATTACAGAGCTGTCTGGTGCATATGGTTTTAAATGCCAGCAACTATTAAGCTTTGACAGTCCGCAATTTCCTGGGGTTTGTTTTTTTTTAATAGATTACCTCATTACACTATATGCCTCCCTGAATTTCTTCTTCAAGGGAAAGAACACGTCAAAGTGCCCCCAAAGTATTAAAAACTTTTTTTTAAATCAAGAGGCGAATGGACAGCAAATACAAAACAGTGTGATGTAAGCAATGCACTGTACTGTTAATAAACCATCAATTCTATATCCCAGAAAATTACATAGATTATGTTTTAAGCAAAATGTAAAATTGAAGATTCAGAAATCACCTTAATTTATCTATTTAGACATAATTATAAAGATAAACTCTTTTTGAGTTTGATTTTACTAAATCCAACAATCATAGATACGTTCTTTTACTGACTGCTGTCTTACTAGAATAATGAACATTTCAGAACCTCTCAGGTGAGTATTAACCTCCTTGATAATCCAGAAATTCCAACTTGATGAAGAGGTTGGTGGGTATCCTTTGTGGAACTGTCTGCATATACAAAGGATACAAATAGAACACAGAACATAGAGAGCACAGCACAGAAAGAAACATTCAATCCCTCCACTACCCGTGCTCAGTAGCAGCAGTGTGTACTATCTACAAGATGCACTGCAGAAATTCACCAAAGATACTTAGACCCCACCTTCCAAACCCACGACCACTTCCATCAAGAAGGACCAGGGGAACTTGGTACGTGGGAACACCACCTGCACATTCCCTTCCAAGCCACTCACTACCCTGACTTGGAAATACACCACCGTTCCTTCACAGTCATTGAGTCAATGTCCGGGAATTCCTTCCCTACTGGCATTGTGGGTCAAACCACAGCAAGTGGTCTGCAGCGATTCATGAAGGCAGCTCACCACCACCTTCAAGGGCAAATAGAGATGGGCTATCAATGCTGGCCAGCCAGTGATGCCCAAGTCCCACAAATGAACAAAAAAAGAAACGGGCCTTTCAAATGTTACAAGATCTCAGACATCTTTCTGTTCCTTACACAGACAATTAATAATTCAAGTACTTTAATAATATTAACTTCCTGCAATGTGAACATGATCACTAGGTAGTAATAGAAGGGGTACATAAATAATTATTCAGCCTTGTTAGATGCAACTTTCATGAACTTTCTGCAGATTTCCTTACAGTAAGTCACTCTGCTCACTCTACTGGTGCAGACTTTAGGACTGTTTGGTTGAAATAATTTCATTAACCCTTTAAAGACAGGGATTGGTTCTTCATTACAGCTCACAACCAAGGGTTTGTGCAGATAATTATACAAAGAGATCAAGCACCTATAATGCTGGATTTTGTTTGCTCTCTTGACTTTGAATCACAATTATCTGTTGAAGCTGTACTCGGACTCCTCCCAGAAGGGCATGTTCACTCCCTGCTAGCTTGACTCGGAGAGGAATTTTTATTTGGCGTCAATTGATAGATTGTGAATGATACTAAGCCTGTATGATGGTTTCTCCATTTAAAGAAAGAGCTGATACACAGATGGAATTTTTGTGCGTCTGCCAGAAATGTGACTTAGCTCTTAGCACAAACAGTATGGGGAGCCCACAATGAACCTTTTTAAAATGTCTGCTTTTAAAAAAAAAATTTGCAGGAGAGCAGAGATCATTAACAGTCCAATGTCCTTACTCTTAAAGGCAACTGTGATAGAAGGGACTGAAAGGAAATATGTTTCTCTTAAATACTGAAAGCAGTTATGATTTTCATGGATGATTCACATCCTGTTCTATGTTTAGATATGACAGTATCTATGCAGGAAGCTAACAGAGGGAGAAGGCTGTATGGACATACCAATCTTCAAGGATAGTAGAAAGCAACATGCCAGAACAAAATATAACCCACTTAATCAGGCAGAGGTGTTGAATGGTGAATCCTTCTTAATCATTTTTGATGGTGCCATCACATTGACCACTCTTTTGCTAATTTAATTCACTCCATGGGCACAGCAAAGGTTCTGATTACCAACACTATCCCAGCTATTAGAGTGAGGTTCTCCAGCACGTGGCCAACCTCATCCAGTATAGCTACAATGTGGAATATTGCCAATCTATATTCTGTCCAAACAAAGAAGGACAAATCATAGCCAGATGTATGAAAAGTAATTCAGGCAGGTAGTAACAGTGCCATCAAGTGACTCTTCAGCATCAAAACGCAACTCAAAAACTAAGGATACTTCATTTGGATTCCATCAGGACCATTCATAGAGTCATAGTCATAGAGTTACACAGCGTGGAAACAGACCCTTTGGTCCAACACATCCATGCCGACCAGATATCTTAAATTAATCGAGTCCCATTTGCCAGCATTTCACCTGTATCGCTCTAAATCCTTCCTGTTCATGTGCCCATCCAGATGCCTTTTAAATATTGTAATTGTATCAGCCTCCACCACTTCCTCTGGCAGCTCATTCCATACACTCACCCTCTACATGAAGAGGGCCCCTTTTAAATCTTTCCCCTCTCACCTTAAACCTATGCCCTCTAACTTTGGACTCCCCTACCTTGGGAAAAAGACCTTGGCTAACAGTACCCCTCATGATTTGATAAACCTCTATAAGCTTGGGTCCATATTTCCTGACAACCATGGTCCAAGCATAGGAAAACATCTGAACTCCACGGTGAGGTGAGGAGAGTGAAATGGGAGTGATTGCCCTGGACATAAAGGCAACATTTGCTGACTATGGGATGATGGATCTTTAGTGACATTGAAATGAGAGGGGATCAGAGAAAAACCTATACAGAAGCTGGAGTCATCCCTTGCGCACAAACTGAGATGAGTGTGATTGAGCCAATGCTCCCAGCTCCAGAACATCTCAAAAGGAAATCATCATCAACAATGTTTACAATTTGTGATCAAATGAAGTAATCCAACATCAATACACAAATGTAAAAAGATGATTGCAGCAGAGGTGAGTTTCATCGACATTAATTCCTCTCTGAATCTAAGTGTCATACAAGAGAGAAGACATATGCTATACATTATGCTGCATGTTACAAGGCACATAGACAGTATTTATCTTTCTATAAATGAGAAAAAGCATGTATACATTCACCAAATTAATACAATTTATATGCAAAAAGCTTTTAAAAGCATTCAATTATTTCATCCATCTGTGAAGAAAGCAACTGAATGTGGGCACAGGTAAATTAGGCTTTGAGTACTACCCTGGGGTAGCCCAAGTCCATTGAAGAATTGATCTTCCAGACCTCCAGAGGCAGTGTCATTAATTCAGAGGTAGAACTGGCCCTGGTGTTTTGGCTGAAGGAGCTCTATGGAACTTTAGCTTCTAACTTGAATATTAGTGTCTTCTCAACCACTGACTTCAGTGTATTTTGCCAAATTTACTTCTGGTCAGCTTCACAAGACCCACTAGCACTACTCTTGTGTAATATAAAAACAGCTTGTATTGTGGCTCCACGGAATTTCTTAGCACTGTGCAATGTTCTGGATAATATTATATAGAGGCAGAAGAGAAGGGACACAAAGTTTTACAAGGAGAACCCTAGAACTGGGAAGTTATAACTATCAGGGTAGATTCAACAGACTGGGGTTATTTTCTCTAGAATACAGAAGATGAAGTATTGACTTGCTAGAGGTCCTGAAAATTATGAAGCAATTTTATAATGTAAATGTGGAGAAGATGTTTCCACCTGTGGAGGCAGTCCAAACAAGTGATATTAAGTATAACTTAGTCACTAATAAATCCAAAAAGTAATTCAGAATAGTTAAAATGTGATTTGTAGAAAGAACAATTCACCTGAAAGCGGAGATACATGTAAAACTAGAGGGTCCATGAGGAAGAAAGGTGACAGAAGGCTATGCTGATAAGATTAGATGAAGTACAGTGGTGGGAATTTCACGTGGAGCATAAATTCCAGTAGAGATGATTGAAAGGCTTGTTTCTGTGATATGTATTTACATATACTTTTCAAATTCTGGATTAGTGGTGCTGGAAGAGCACAGCAATTCAGGCAGCAAAATCCGCTTGTCCTCGGATGCTGCCTGAATTGCTGTGCTCTTCCAGCACCACTAATCCAGAATCTGGTTTCCAGCATCTGCAGTCATTGTTTTTACCTCTATACTTTTCAAAGTCGCATTAGAATATAAATGAGATACTTAATATAGGTTTTCAAATCATCCAGAGCATATTTTACCAAAACTTACAAATTTCATGTGAATTGTAAATACAATTTCAATGACATCCCCAATTTGCTAAAATTGTTCATGCTATTAGGTAGATTCTGATAAAATGATTTGTTTTAAACATATTTAATCATCATCAGTTTTAAACAACTAAGAGTTTGATATTGGCATATATAAGTGTAATTGAGAACTATATTTTTAACCACATGCTGTGTCTTAATCATGTAACTGTGTAATTTAGCTTACTGTATTCAAACTGAGAAAAGGGAATTTTAATGTTTTCACTAGCACCGATTTTGGGTACATTCCAAAAGGGTGACAAGTCCTTTGTGGCACCACAGCACACTCACACTCATACAATTCTAGCTACTGCTAGATTTACCAGGCATGGACTTTCAAAAACAAAAATTATACCAAGATTGAAAATACTAATTATATAAAGTAATAATACAATTTTTATGCTGGATGCCAATTTTTTTGTCCATATCTCACTTTGAACTTCTGAAGGGTGGCTGCAAATAAATCAGGGTGGCATTCAGCAGGCTAATTATAATCCTATTCATATGTTAATATGATAGAGGACTATTCAGTTAGCTATTTATAATGCAATTTACTCTGACTGATGTAAAGCCTACTTTGTGTTTTTATTGTTTATCCTCATCAATGTTCACCCCACTCCTCCTTTCCTGTTCTGAAAGCCTTTATTTCTTGGTGTACGATAGCTCTACAGATGCACGTTCTCTGGTACTTCCACTGAAATAATTATTGTTCTGGTGTGAGCCGTCACAGTGAGTGGCAGCAAGCTGTATTAACTGGGTTTATGGAGCTGAGCAGAATCAGCTCATGGTCACAATTGGGTAAGCACAAACAGAAACGATTCAGCAGCTGATGGAGGATGTGAGAACTGAGGTATCTGACATGCAGTGGGACTGCTGGAATACAGACCCCTGCTGAGCCCTGTGTCAGCAATGAGCCTCTGGACTTAACCATAAACAAAACCTTTTGGAGATGCAAAAAAGAAAGACAGGGGAACATAGGGCAGAGCTGACAGGGATTGTCAACAGAATACAGCAAAGGAGGATTCCTATTAACCTCCATGGTTCTGGCATGTAAACACTTAGCAGTCTCCATAGAAAGGGTAAATGGCTGCTCTGGAGACCCAGATCTAAGACAACACACAGTGGTTGCTGGATACGTGTTTAGATCTAATTCTATCATTGTAATCATGGGTGCAGAGCATCAAAGGTAAGATGACCAGGGGATGAGGAACTTGGTCTCCTTTGAAGTACCCCTTTGCCTCAAGGCATCAGCATTGTGTGACCATACACTGATAGGAAGAGGAGCCAACCACTGACAGGTTCATCCCATAGCACTCCAAGAGTGTCCTGCTGGTCCACCTTCCCTCTGACAGTTACCCCATCACTTCCAACAGGTTATTGCAGAGGGACGTGCATCTGCCTCTGTGCTGAAGGCCCTCAGCCTTGGCCTTGCATGATCAGAAGATGGCTGCCAAAGTCATTCAGTCAATAGAGGAGAGCAGTCAGTTGACTGCCGCCGCCTGAGCTATAAAACCAGATAGATGTAGTAATAGGAAATGGAAGACAGGAAATTAAACAGTAATATCAGATAGGTGGCACAGATATACATTGAACGGTATATAGTAATTACACATAAGTGTAAGTCTGAATGTAGTCGATGCTTGTGATGATTTGGAGGTGTTGGACTGGGGTGTACAAAGTTAAAAATCACACAACACTAGCTTTAGTCCAACAGGTTTATTTGGAAGCACTAACTTTCAGAGCACTGCTCATTCGTCAGGTGGTTATGGACTATAAGATCATAAGACACAGAATTTATAGAAAAAGTTACATTCTCAAGTGAACTTTAACAATTGATGTCGTATCGGCCCAGATAATGTATTGAAGGTGTGAGGTGCCCTGTGTGAGACTGTCTGTGTCACAATAGTCAGACTGATTCTAATCTAAAAAATGGATTCATAGAATCTTACATGGATTCATATAGTTTTTGAGCAAAGTAAGACGTAATTCTGCAAGTACAACTTCACCCCGCAAACTTGTGTGTATGTGTGTATGTATGTGTGGCCATGTGCGCGTGTGGGGTGGGGGGTGGTGGTAGTTATGAGTGTCTGTGAAAGACCGTCCCCGGAATTCGACCACGGACCTCAACCGGGACTTTGGGTTCATGTCACACTGAAGATGACCCCACTGCACTACACACATATGCAGACACAGACACGCACACACAACACACACACCCCACACACACACACATTCTCTCAGACACTCAATACTTCCCTCACACACACACACGTTTGAGGAGTGAATTTGTACTTGCAGAATTACATTTATTTTGCTCAAAAACTGCATGAATCCATGTAAGATTTTGTAAATCCGTTTTTTAGATTAGAATCAGTCTAAACATTGTGGCACAGACAGACAGTCTCACACAGCAGCTCACACCTTAAATGCATTATCTGGGCCAACATGATACCAACTCTTAAAAGTTCACTTGAGAATGTAACTTTTAAAAAATTCTGGGATTTACATATGAAAGAACTGAAACCCACATGTTCATTCTAAAAGATGAAAGACTTAACAAACAATCCAGGTATTTTTCAATATATAATTTCAGTTACGTCACACTATAAATTTTTGCTTTTAATATTGTGTCTTACGATCTTATACTCCACAATCAGCTGATGAAGGAGCAGCGCAAAAAAAGCTAGTGCATCCAAATAAACCTGTTGGACTATAACCTGCTGTTGTGTGATTTTTAACGATGTTTGTGATATTCTTGTGATATTCAGCTGAAGGCTGCTCCAATGGTCATGATCTTCTTGGGTGTTCCACTTCATCAGCCATCAATCTCAAAAGATATAGACAATAGTCACACCAGTTCAGTTGAGTCACTACTGAGTCTCCTAACACATGTAGTTATGATCCTTGCCTTATCACTTGGGAGTTTGTGGCCTTGGAATCCTCTATTCAAGTCAACATGTGTGGAGACACATTTGGATTCCCACACAAATGCTGCAGCCATTTCATAACTTCATTTCAGATCTTGCTGTTGTTCTGCTGTGAGTTGTGCAGGTGATACTAAGAGGCTTCAAAGCCAAGTAGGCAGGCTAACTGAATGTGCAAGAATACGGCAACGAGAATTTATTATGGAATAATTCAACAGTTTTGTAGGACTTTTCATGATGTGGAGTAGTTCCTAAAGAGTGAAAGATTGGGAAGTGTGGATGTATGTATATAGGGATCTGTAAGTCCTTGGTCAAAAGTCACTGAAAACTAATATTCAGGTGCAGCAGCCACTTAGGAAGCCAACTGTTTAATGGCCTTTGTTCCAGGATTAAAGATGCATTGCTGCAGATGTGCAGTGTCTAACATTGTTAATGAATTCAACTGGCTGCTGCACTGGAGCTGTCAGGGCCACTTGTGCAGTCAATATCCACTTGCACCTGCAGAAAGCCTGTGCTTGTAGCAAAGCCCACTGTACGTGCTCTGTGGTTCTCAGAATCTTGCATTTTCCTGTCAGTTCCCACTTCTGTGTGAATGATGGTATATCCCACACAGGTCCCCATGAGATCCCTGACAGATTCCACTGAAAGAGGTTTAAGGTTAGTGTTATCTTTAATGCCACCAGCACAGCATTGCCTCTTAGTTCTTATAGGCACTGATCACTATAAGCAGCTAGTATAAGACTATAAGACATAGGGGAGAATTAGACCATCAGCCCATCGAGTATGCTCCCCTATTCAATCATGGCTGATATGTTTCTCAACCCATCCTCCTGTCTTCTCCCCATAACTCTTGATTCACTTACCAATCAAGAATTACTTATCTCTGTTTTAAATCCATTGAACAGAACTGTCCTCCACAGCCTCTGCAGCAATGAGTTCCTCAGAGTCACTAATCTGGCTGAAGAAATTCTTCCTCTTCTCCATTCAAAAGGGTCGTCCCTTCCCTCTGAAGCTGTGTACCTTGGGTCCTAGTCTCTCCTACTAGTGGAACTATCTAAGCTTCTTATTTCCTATAAGATTAAATCAGATTTGTCCGATCCTTCTAAACTCCATCGAATACAGACACAGAGTCCTCAACCATTCCTCATATGACAAGCCCTTCATCCCTGGGATCATTCTTATAAACCTCCTTTGGATGAATGGTTGCATGGTGTGGGAGACGATGGCTAGAACATCGCTATAACATTAATCCAGAAACTCAGCGAATATTCTGGTGACCTGAGAGTGAATCCCACCATGGTAGATGTTGGAATTTGAATTCAATTTAAAAAATCTGGAAACAAGAAGGTACTGATGACCATGAAACCATTGCTGACTGAAAATCCTATCTGGTTCACTAATGTCCTTCAGGAAAGGAAATTTCCATCCTCTCTTAGCCTACATGTGACTCCAGACCCACAGGAATGTGGTTGACTCTCAACTGCCGCCTGAATTGGTCCAGCAAGCCACGTACTTATATCAACAAAGAAATAAAACAGGACAGCCTACCTGACATTGATCTAAGCTCCAGAAATGACAATGGCAGAAACTGCCCTGTCGATCCTGACATCTGGGGTCTAGTGCCAAAACTGGGAAACCTGTCTCACAGACTAGGTAAAAACAATGACTGCAGAAGCTGGAAACCAGATTCTGGCTTAGTGGTGCTGGAAGAGCACAGCAGTTCAGGCAACATCCGAGGACAGGCAAAATCGACGTTTCGGGCAAAAGCCCTTCATCAGGAATAAATGGGGTTGAAGTGTTCCGAGGTGGAAGATGAGGCGTTCTTCCTCCAGGCGTCTGGTGGTGAGGGAGCGGTGGTGAAGGAGGCCCAGGACGTCCATGTCCTCGGCAGAGTGGGAGGGGGAGTTGAAATGTTGGGCCACGGGGCGGTGTGGTTGATTGGTGCGGGTGTCCGAGATGTTCCCTAAAGCGCTCTGCTAGGAGGCGCCCAGTCTCCCCATTGTAGAAGTCAACCAACAGTCTGACACAGTCATACTGACAGAATCATACTTTACAGACAATAACCCAGACACCATCATCACTATCCCTGTTTCTGTCCTGTCGTCCAAGCAGGACAGACCCAGCATAAGTGTGGGTATACACTTGAAGGGGGGAGCTAGGATTCCTTAATATTGATTCAGGACCCCATGAAGTCACATGGCTTTAGGTTAAACATGGACAAGGGAACCTCCTGTTAATTACTATGTACCATACGCCCTCAGGTGATGAGTCAGTACTCCACCATGTGGAACAACATTTGGAAGAAATACGGATGGTGGCAAGGGTGAAAAACGTACTCTGGGTGGGGGATTTCAATGTCTACCACCAAAAGTGGCTTGGCAGTATCACTATTGATTGAACTGGTTAGGTCCTAAAGGACATAGCTGCTCAGCTGAGTCTACAGCAGGTGGAGAGAGAACCAATTTAAGGGAAAAACATACTTGATCTTGTCCTTACCAATCTGCCAAGTGCAGATATATCTGTCAATGATAGTATCAGTAAGAGTGACCACTGGACAGTCTTTGGTGTTGCCTTCACATTGAGCCTAACATCCATTGTGTTGTGTGACACTATCACCATGCTAAATGGAACAAACTTCAAACAGATCTAGGCTGAACATCCATAAAGCAGAATTGTACTCCAGTACAATCTGTAATCTCATGCCCAGCATATCTTCCACTCTACCATTACCATCAAGCCATGAGATTAATCTTGGTCCAATGGAGTGTGCAGGAGGGCATGCCCGGAACAGCATCAAGCAGATGTGAAAATGAGGTGTCATCCTGGTGAAGCTACCTAACAGGACTACTTGCATACCAAACAGCATAAGCAGCGAGTGATAGAGCTAAATCATCCCACAAGCAACGGATCAGATCTAAGGTCTGCAGTCCTGCCACAGTCATTCCAGCAATAATACTGAAGACTTGTGCTCCAGAACTTGCAACTCCCTAACCAAACTCTTCCAATGCAGTTACAACATTTGTATCCATCTGCCAATGTGGAAAATTGCCTAGGATGTACTTTGCACAAAAAGCAGGACAAATCCATCCTGGCCAACTACCATGCCATCAGTCTACTGTCAATCAGTAAAGTGATGGAAGTTATCATCAATAGTGCTATCAAGCAACATTGCCTCAGTGACACCCGGCCTACCAACTATGTCTTTTAAGACCCAACCAGCTGAATCAATAATGATACTACTGAGTTCCACCAGAGCCACTCAGCTCCTGACCTCAGTCCAACCTTGGTCCAAACATGAACAAAAGAGCTGAATTCTAGAGGTGGTGAGAGTTACAGATCATGACATCAAGACTGCTTTGGAATGAGTGTGGCACAAACTGGAATTAGTGGTTGTTAGGGGGCAAATTCTCTGCTGATTGGAGTCATACCTAGCACAAAGTAAGATGGTTGTGGTTGTTGGAGGTCAGTCATCTCAGCTTCAGGAAATCTCTGCAGGAGTCCCTCAGGATTGAGTCCTCAGCCCAGCCATCTTCAGCTGCTTCAAAAATGGCCTTCCCTCTCTCAAAAGATCAGAAGCAGGGATGTTCACCGATGATTGCTCAATGCTCAGAATCTTTCACAATGCCCCAGACACTGAAGCAGTCCATGTACAAATGAAACAAGGTGTGGACTTGGGCTGACTAGTTGCAAGAAACATTTCTGCCACACAAATAATAGGAAATGCCCATCTCCAATAAGAGACAATCTAACCATTGTCCCTTGATATTTAATGGTGTTACTATCACTGGAATTTCTCACTGTCCACATCCTGAGGGTTACCATTGATCCGAAACCCAACT
The DNA here is from genome assembly GCF_004010195.1 of Chiloscyllium plagiosum. NCBI lineage: Eukaryota > Metazoa > Chordata > Chondrichthyes > Orectolobiformes > Hemiscylliidae > Chiloscyllium > Chiloscyllium plagiosum. Next base: position 26,948,609 of record NC_057715.1, read on the forward strand.
GGACTTGCCATATAAACACAGTGAGTATAATAGTAGGTCAGAGGCTCAGAATACTGTGGTGAATAACTCCACTCCAACACCCCCAAAGACTATCCATCATCACAAGGCACAAGTCAGGAGTGTGATGGAATACTCTCCAATTGCTTGAATGGATACAGCTCCAACAACACTCAAGCAGCTTGGCACCTTTGAGATCAAAGCAGCCCACTTATTTGGTATCATATCCACAAAGGTCAACTCCTTTCATCAGCAACACTCCATAGCAACAATGTGTACTATCTACAAGATGCACTTTATAAATTCACCAAAGATCCTTCAACAGCACTTTACAAGCACACTACCATTTCCATCTCAAAGGAAAAGGGCAGCAAATACCTGCTAACACCATCACATGAAAGTTCTCCTTCAAGCCACTCACCATCCTGACTTGGAAATATAATGAGTCAAAAATTGTGGCTCTGGAAAGCGCAGCAGGTCAGGCAGCATCCGAGGAGCAGGAGAGTCGATGTTTTGGGCAAAAGCGCTTTTCCAGAGCCATACTTTTCAACTTTGATCTCCAGCATCTGCAGTCCTCACTTTCTCTCTTGGAAATGTAATGCCAATCGCTCACTGTTGCTGGGTCAAAAATCCAGAATTCCTTCCCTGAGTGCACTATGGGTCTATCAACAGCACATGGACTGCAGCAATTCAGGAAAGCAGATCACCAACACCTTCTCAATGGCAACTAAGGATGAGCAATAAATGCTGGCCATCTAGCAACACCCAGGTCCTATAAAATGAATAAAATAAGAAGCACGTCTTTCCTTAGCTATGAAGCCCAAAACTGCTCACAATATTCCAAATGTGGTCTGACCAGCATCTTGTACAGCCTCAGCAGTACATTTCTACTCTTGCATTCTAGCCCTCTTAATAGGAATGCAAACATTGCATTTGCCTTCCTAACTGCCAAATGAACCTACATTTTAACCTTAAGAGGATCCTGACCTGGGTCTCCCAAGTCCTTTTGTGCTTCAGATTTCAAAAATCTTTCCCCATTTAGAAAATAGTCTATGCTTTTATTCTTTCTATCAAAGTGCATAAACCCACATTTCCCACATTGCATTCTATCTGCAACTTCTTTTCCAATTGTCTAGCCTGTCCAAGTCCTTCTGCAGACTCCCCACTTCCTCAACACTACCTGTCCCTCTAGTTATCTTTGTGCCATCTGCAGACTTAGCAACAATGTCCTCCGTTCCTTTATCCAGATTCTTACTGCATAATGTGAATAGTTGTGATCCCATCATGAACTCCTGCAGAACTCCACTAGTCACCAGCTGCCATCCTGGAAAAGACCCCTTTGATGCCACTGTTTGCCTTCTGCCAGTCAGCCAATCCTCCAATTATGCCAGTATCTTTCCCTTAACACCATGGACTCTTATCTTATTTAGCAGCCTCCTGTGAGGCACCTTGTCAAATCCTTTCTGGAAATATGAGATGTAACCCTAGACATCCTAAGACACCTCTGACATTACCTGTTACTCATCTGCAAATAACTGCAAGCCTTATGATATTGTCTCACTGCATCCTGGATCCCAGCATCCTGTGAAAGCCATGTGTGTATAGCCTCCCTCAGGCACTATTCAGCTTCTTTCCAATGAGGGACATTGGATAAAGCCTTTGCAATATTCCAATGCAGCCATTAACTTTGCAATTGTGACAAGGCACATTGTGTCTGTTCCTCACCTGGTGCCTTCCTACCGTCCCTCCCACAATATACAGGAGATGCCAATCGGTATGATATACTCATGAGTCATGCAGCACTGCTGCTTTTTTGGTCAACCCAACACAGAGGAGACGGCAGCTCAGCATGCTTCTCCACCAAGTGAACTCCTCATTAGTAGACTGCCCCTTTCATCTGCTCCAAAGGCATAGCATTAACTCTTCCCACCCAAGAAGACCCGACTTGCATCGTGACTTTCATCAAAGAATAGTATTGAGACTTGCACAGGGAAGTAGTGTGTATCACATATTCACAGATTAAGCACTTTTCACTCTCCCCTCTATCACCCACCAAGTTCCTCCCATCATTCTGGAGGAATCTCGTATTCACATTCCTCTCCCCATGTTACCCTTGAATCTCTCCCCATTCCATTTGATCCTATATATTTATCTTTAAGTATCTGTTTGGCATTGCCCCTCAGCACATATGCATTGAGACCCCCACGCCAGCCCTCCCCATGACACCCCCTCCAGTTCTGGGCATCAGTTGCACTGTGAAATTTCAAACATCCATCTTGGGATCATTATATCCACTCATGACTCTCATCCTACTGAATCTAACTCCTCCCTCACCCTGTGACTGTTACCTCTGCTTTACTAACTTAAATCCAGAAACTCCAAGTCTGAACATCACCATCATTACCCTTTGACTTAACTCTCCCCATCACTCTACCCTGAATGTCTCTCCCCAAATCAACAAAAGGACTACACGATGACAGACGTGATAAGCTTTATTCACTTTCATTGGTCATCCTCACAACCTGCACCAGTTAGTCTTCCTCTCCCGCCTCCCCTTACTCCATTCCCTGCCCAGCGTCTGCTCCACCCTTCCTGGTATATTCCTCCTCCCTTGTCCAGCCTCTCTGCAGCTTGGCTTACTGGCACTGATCTCAATGAATATCTTAATATTTATCATTTGGAGATGTCGGTGTTGGACTGGGGTGGACAAAGTTAAAAATCACAACACCAGGTTATTGCCCAACAGGTTTAATTGGGAGCACTAGCTTTCGAAGCACTGCTTCTTCATCACGTGGTGGATCACCTGATAAAGAAGCAGCACCTCAAAAGCTAGTGCCTCCGTCCCCACTCCCAGCTCCACACCCACACCAGATCCCAGCTCCCAGCCCTGCTGTGTTTTCACCATCCCTCCAGACCTCCCCCTCACTGAGGACGAATGATCAGTCCTCAGCAAAGGACTCACCTTCATCCCCCTCAGTCCACGCATCAATGAATTTAATACATGCCGTGACGTCGAACAATTCTTCCGTCGCCTCCG